>NC_136939.1:25448458-25505958 GCF_949987615.1 Pollachius pollachius
CCTTCAGGTTACCAGCCAACCCGCTCTACCTCCTGAGCTACTGTCCCCCTTTAAGAGGGAGAGAGAGGGGGGGAGGGAGGGAGGAAGGGAGGAAGAGAGAGGAAGAGAGAGAGAGACGGAATGAGAGAGGGAGAAAGGGGCCGAGGGAGGGAGAGAGACAGAGTGAGAGAGAGAGAGGGAGAGAGAGAGAGAGAGCTAGCTTCGTAGGGCTGCATTCAGTCAGATTACAAAACAGCCATGCTTATCCACAGAACATGCATCTCATTGACCTTAAACAACTCCTGTAAGAAAAGTAAGATTTGATATTTATCTTTTCAATTTGCATAGCCACCCCCTCCAATCCCTCCTACCTATTGTATGTTGTACGTCCTGGCACTTAATGTACGCACTTATTGTATGTAATATTTAGTTATAGTACTTAGTTGTGTAGCCTCTTATCCTAGCTGTCTTTGTTGCATAAGGTGAATGGGTTAACCTAGTGATTGTTGGTGCTTGGCACTTGGTTCTATGAACATCCTTACTGTACCGACAGAGATATATTGTTGTTTCTCTTTCTTCTGACAAATGTACTTATGTAAGTCTCTTAGGATAGAGCATCTGCTAAACGCCGTGAATGTAAATGTAAATGACGTTGGGGCCAAAAAAATATTTTGAAAGGTCTCACCTGTGTTTTGTTTTTAATTCTTGGCAGATGGAAAGTTCCTGAGGCGATACCTATGGCTTTCACTGGCAGCAGCCTCCGTAAGTCGACTCCCCAGTGCTCCTCTCTCCGCGGGGGGTTCATATCAATCACATTAATATTAATCCCCCTGCAAACTAAGATGTGATGAGCCACCATCAGGCACCCCCTCTGCCTTCCTATTGCCCTGCTGTTTGTCTGTCTGTCTGTCTGACTGTCTGTCTGTCTGTCTGTCTGTCTGTCTGTCTGTCTCTCTGTCTGTCTCTCTGTCTGTCTCTCTGTCTGTCTGTCTGCCTTCCAATTGCCCTGCTGTCTGTATTTCCCTCTGTCTGTCTGTCTGTCTGTCTGTCTGTCTGTCTGTCTGTCTGTCCACACAATTGTGTATTGACATCTTTGCGTCGACGGGACTGTGCAGCTACAAAGGAAAATATGTCTCTTTATGTATCAATATAAGATAACATAATGTATGTTTCTATACGCAGATAACTATGTATTAATCTCTAGATACAGATGTCAATGTATGTATCTTTAAGCAGACGTCTCTGTATGTATCTATATGCAGACATCTCTGAATGTGTCTGAACATAAACATCTTCGTATCTAAACACAGACATTGATTTGTGTATATACAGACATCTGTCTATGTATCTAAAAACAGACATCTCTATATAGACAAAGATCTTTGTATGTATCTAACACAGACATCTGTGTATCTAAACAAAAACATATATTTATCTTAACACAGACATACACACGTGGACAAAATTGTTGGTACTCCTCAGTTAATGAAAGAAAAACCCACAATGGTCACTGAAATAACTTGAAACTGACAAAAGTAATAATAAATAAAAAATTACTGAAAATTAACCAATGAAAATCAGACATCTCTTTTGAATTGTGGTTCAACAGAATCATTTTAAAAAACAAACTAATGAAACAGGCCTGGACAAAAATGATGGTACCCCTAGAAAAGATTGAAAATAATTTGACCATAGGGAAATGTTAAACTAAGGTATGTCCTCTAATTATCATCACAGGTGTCTTCAAACTTGTAATCAGTCAGTCTGCCTATTTAAAGGGTGAAAAGTAGTCACTGTGCTGTTTGGTGACATGGTGTGTACAACACTGAACATGGACCACAGGAAGCGAAGGAGAGAGTTGTCTCATGAGATTAGAAAGAAAATTATAGACAAGCATGTAAAAGGTAAAGGCTATAAGACCATCTCCAAGCAGCTTGATGTTCCTGTGACTACAGTTGCACATATTATTCAAAAGTTTAAGGTCCATGGGACTGTAGCCAACCTCCCTTGACGTGGCCGCAGGAGGAAAATTGATGAAAAAATGAAGAGACGGATAATAAGAATGGTAACCAAAGAGCCCAGAACAACCTCCAAAGAAATTAAAGGTGAACTCCAAGGTCAAGGTACATCAGTATCAGATCGCACCATCCGTCGTTGTTTGAGACAAAGTGAACTTCATGGGAGACGACCAAGGAGGACACCACTGTTGAAAGCAAATCATAAAAAAGCGAGACTGAAATTTGCCAAAATGCATATTGACAAGCCACAAAGCTTCTGGGAGAATGTCCTATGGACAGATGAGACAAAACTAGAGCTTTTTGGCAAGGCACATCAGCTCTATGTTCACAGACGCAAAAATGAAGCATACCAAGAAAAGAACACTGTCCCTACTGTGAAACATGGAGGAGGCTCAGTTATGTTCTGGGGCTGCTTTGCTGCATCTGGCACAGGGTGTCTTGAATCTGTGCAGGGTACAATGAAATCTCAAGACTATCAAGGCATTATGGAGAGAAGTGTGCTGCCTAGTGTCAGAAAGCTTGGTCTCAGTCGCAGGTCATGGATCCTCCAACAAGATAATGACCCAAAACACACAGCTAAAAACACCCAAGAATGGCTAAGAGCAAGACATTGGTCTATTCTGAAGTGGCCTTCTATGAGCCCTGATCTAAATCCTATTGAACATCTGTGGAAGGAGCTGAACCATGCCATCTGGAGAAGGCACCCTTCAAACCTGAGACAACTGGAGCAGTTTGCTAATGAAGAGTGGGCCAAAATACCTGTTGACAGGTGCAAAAGTCTCATTGACAGTTACAAAAATCGTTTGATTGCCGTGATTGCCTCAAAATGTTGTGCAACAAAATATTAAGTTAAGGGTACCATCATTTTTGTCCAGGCCTGTTTAATTAGTTTGTTTTTTAAAAATGATTCTGTTGAACCACAATTCAAAAGCAATGTCTGATTTTCATTGGTTAATTTTCAGTAAATTTTTATTATTACTTTTGTCAGTTTCAAGTTATTTCAGTGACCATTCTTTCATTAACAGAGGGGTACCAACAATTTTGTCCACGTGTGTACGTATCAAACACAGACATATGTGTAGGTGTCATACAGACATTTGTGAATGTATCTAAACACATACATGTGTGTATATATCTAAACACAGAGATCTATGTACAGTATCTAAATATCTGTGTATCCAAGCAAAGACATCTATAAACAGTATGTATCTAAACACAGACATATATGTATCAAACACAGACATCTAGACAGAGAACTTTGGATGTGTTTAAACACAAACATCGATGTATCTAAACAAAAACATCTACTGGATGTATCCCTAAACATGTGTGTATCTCCGGCCAGGCATTCAGGGGGACGACAACCTGGGCTCCATGCTGGTGGGCACGGTGATGAGGAAGATCAAGTCCCGCACCTGGAAGAAGCAGCGATACTTCAAGCTGCAGGAGGACTGCATGACCATCTGGTACAAGTCCAAGAAGGCCGGCAAGCCGCACTCCACGTGTGAGTTGGGGACAGTGGGGGACATCTTCAGAAGGGAGTTAAATGCAAATGTGATTAATTTGGGTATCAATCTCGGAAACATATATATATATATATATATATATTTCAATCTTGGTAACTTATTATTATTTATATCTATATATATATGCATTTTCTTTTAATTATATATATTCTTCTTCTTGGTAATTTATGGATGTTTCCTTTTTATAGAACTCAACTCTAAAGTGCTGCCGGTTATATATTTTTTTAATTTAATTTTCATTTATTTAACGTCTCATTGAGATTAAAATCTATTTTTCAAGAAAGCCCTGGCCAAGGCGGAAGCATAGAACAGACAACACATAAATGTTTCATACAAACAAAACGCACAATTTACACACAATTAAAAGACGTACAATGTATTTGTATGAATGTGTATGACTGTGTTAATGTGTGTACCGTCTTCACCACCGTCTTCACCTGGAAGGGGAGAGAGAGAGAGAGAGAGAGAGAGAGAGAGAGAGAGAGAGAGAGAGAGAGAGAGAGAGAGAGAGAGAGAGAGAGAGAATGAACATCGTTACTGTACCGCCAGAGATATATTGTCATTTCGCTTTCCTCTGACAAATGGACGTATTGAAAGTGGTTTGCACACTGATTGGCCAACAAGCAACAGGTGTGCAGCCTCCCCCAGCCCCAGAGTCCAATCAGACTCAGACCAGGTGAGGCTGCTGAGACCAGACATCTCTCTCTCTGAGTGAATTGGAGATGTCTAAAGGACCAGTGACTAAAGGACCAGTATCCTTTAGTCACTGGTACTGGTTTATAACCAGTATCGTTCACACACTGGGTCGGGGAGGGGGGAGGACCAGTATCCTTCACACACTGAAAACCAGTACGATACTGGTTTACTAATCAGTATCCTTCACACACTGGGGGGGGAGCAGGAGAGGCTGGACCAGTATCCTTCACACACTGAAAACCAGTACGATACTGGTTTACTAATCAGTATCCTTCACACACTGGGGGGGGGAGCAGGAGAGGCTGGACCAGTATCCTTCACACCATGAAAACCAGTAGGATACTGTGTGAATGGGTGTAAGAATGGCTAAATGTTTCTTTTAATGGGTGAACGTGTTTATGAATGGGTGAATTAACGGGTGCATGAAACAGTGAATATGTGTATGAACGGGGATGACCGTTGCCCCCCCCCCCCCCCCCCTCCCCCCGTTAAAAAAGTTAAAAGTAATTACTTAATAATTAATATTTCTTAATAACTAAGTAATATTAATAGTTATACTGCAGTTCTCTAACCGTCGCCCTCCCCCCCCCCTCCCCGGTCAGTCTCGGTGGGCGACCTGGAGGGGGTCCGCGAGGGCCACCAGTCGGAGGTGCTGCTGAGCCTGGCCGACGAGTTCCCCCCCGACCGCTGCTTCACGCTGGTGTTCCGGGGTCGCCGCGGTAACCTGGACCTGGTGGCGGACTCGGCGGACGAGGCGAGGTCCTGGGTGAGGGGCACCAGGAAGCTGATGGAGAGCCTGGAGAGCATGGGGGAGCGGGAGAGGTTGGACCAGTATCCTTTACCAGTGAATACCAGTAGGATACTGGTTTACTAATCAGGATCCTTCACTCGCCGTGGGGGAGGGGGGGGGTTAACTGGTTTACTAACCAGTGGTCCACTCAAAGCGTCTTTGTAATTATTGCCTGACCCCCCCCACGCTCCTTAACCTCGGCCCCCAGGTGGATCGGGGACTGGTTCAGGAAGGCCGACAAGAACAAGGATGGACGCATGAACTTCAAGGAGACCCAGGACCTTCTGAGGATGATGAACGTGGACATGAACGAGCAGCACTGCCACAGCCTCTTCACGGTGAGGAGTCAGTCAGTGGGTGTGTGAATGGGTGAATGGGTGTATGAATGTGTGTATGAATGGGTGAATGAATGGGTAAATGGGTGTATGAATGTGTATATGAATAGGTGAATGTGTGTATGAACGTGTGTATGAATGGGTGAATTTGTGTATGAATGTGTGTATGAATGGGTGATGTGTGTATGAATGAGTGAATGTGTATATGACTGGGTGAATGTGTGGGAATGCATGAACGAGCACCACAGCCACAGCCTCTACACGGTGGGGGACCACAGCCAGTGTGTGTGAATGAATACTTTAGAAATTGTGTTTATCTCCAACCCCCCCATTAGATCTACTGGACTGACGACAACAAGTTCAAGTTCTTCATTTAGTCAAATGCACAATTAACATGCAGGAACAGTTAGTGCTGGCAATGAACTTCAAGTTTTCAAAGCTAAGCTGGTTTAAGTGTTAGCTTCATGACCGTCTTCTCCCCCCTCTCGGCCCCCAGATGGCGGACCGGTCCCAGACGGGCACGCTGTTGGACGAGGAGTTTGTGCTCTTCTACAAGATGCTGACCAAGCGCGACGACGTGATGCGCGTCTTCCAGGACTTCTCGGGCGACGGCCAGAAGCTGTCGGTGGCGGACCTGGAGGACTTCCTGCGCGAGGAGCAGCTGGAGGCGGAGGACGCCGCGGGCCACGCCGCGCGTATCATAGAGACGTACGAGCCCTCGGACGCAGGTGAAGGAACATCAGGAAAATCGTGTAAAACACGAAAAAGTTGTTTTTATTTAATATATTTTATACTTTTTTCATGCTTAAAAAAAAGTTATCGATATGAAAAAAATAAAAGGTGGAGAACCGCAGAGTTGAGCTGAAATTGGGTTATGTTCAGAACACTAAGTGAGATTATAGAAGATTTATCTTGAGTACAAATTTCTGAACATAACTCGGGTTGCTATATGACTAGCTTCAAAAGACACGGCGTAAAGATGTTAGACATTAAGCCATGTTTCTCTTTCCTACTATTGAAAACTGAAGAGCTAATCCACCTAATACAAAATTCCGTCTCAGAATTTTTGAGAACCATTCGTATCAATGGATACGAGTGGATCCGCGTGGAGTGCCTACCATAAAGGCTCAGTCCTTACCGCAGCGACCTGGGTTAGATTCCTGCCAGTGGTCATTTGCTGCATGTCTTCCCATCTATCTCCCATATTTCTTGTCGATCTCACTCTATCATAAAGAAAATAAATGCAATTTAAAAAAAAAAGAAAATGAAAATTAACAACGAAAAATTCTCTATTTTCAAATCATCACCCAAAAACATGCAAAAACTCCTCTGGCCTTCCCTTTCCTGCCGTCATTCAGACAACAAACTCACAATGATCTAACCCTCCATGTCTCTCAGCCAAGCAGCTCAACGCCATGACCTTTGACGGCTTCCTGATGTACCTGGGCTCGGCGGAGGGCTCCATCCAGGACCCCCAGTGGCGCAGTCTCTTCCAGGACCTGGACCAGCCGCTCTGCCACTACTTCATCTCCTCCTCGCACAACACCTACCTGATGGAGGACCAGCTCCGGGGCCAGAGTAGCGTGGAGGGCTACATCAGGTGCCTCCATCAGACCAACACTCCCAACACTTTCACTTTCACTTTAACTTTTAGTATCAGATTCAGTTTCAGTTTGACTGAGCACTTTCACTGGCACTTTCACTTTCACTTTGACAACAAGGACACGATGTGTTACCTTGAATTCCTACCTGCTACGGAACATGAGTGAGGGAGTGAGGGAGTGAGGCAGGGAGGGTGGGAGGGAGGGAGTGATTGAGTTAGGGAATGAGTCAGTGAGGGAATGAGGGATCAAGGGAATGAGTGTGGGAGGGAGTGAGTGAGTGAGTGAAGGACGGAAGGAAGGATGGAAGGAAGGATGGAAGGAAGGAAGGAAGGAAGGAAGGAAGGAAGGAAGGAAGGAAAGGAATGAGTGAGGGAATGAGTGAGGGAGGGATGGAGGAAGGGAGGGAGGGAGGGAGCGTAGCGTATCAATGGCCCTATGATGTGAGGGATGGGTGGGCGGGGCTTAAGAACCATGTCCCCCCCTCCCAGGGCGCTGACGCGGGGCTGCCGCTGCGTGGAGGTGGACTGCTGGGACGGGCCGAACGGTGAACCCATCGTGTACCATGGCCACACCTTCACCTCCAAGATCCTCTTCAGGGACGTGGTCCAGGCCATGGACAAGTACGCCTTTAAGGTAGGCCCCGCCTTCCTCCTCCCACCGTCCGTTTTTACGCAAAGTTGAACCCCGATCAATTTGATTTTCAGAGTCACTGTCAAGCCCCCGGCTGGACTCATTTCTACTACACCGGAAGGGTTGCAATTCATATTTTGCTTCAGGCAGAAAAAGGCAAGACACTATAGAAGAGAAGGGGTTCCCTCCGTCCTTTGTGTATAGTATTTACAGTACAGTACTGTACAACCTCCCCGTTGCACTCCTTCAGTGCCGGTCGGGAATGACCATTGCCTCCCCACTCTCATTGTGCTCAGCTGGCACGGATCAACAAACCCCACCTCGTGCTGCATGGTGTATTAATGAGGGCATACAACAGCATCTATGCTATCGATAGCATCTCTGCTAGCCTAGGCTCGGCCTAGAGGTCAGCCTGCCTGGAACCTGTCAATGGCTTATCAATAGACCCATGTTGTCAATTGTGTATCAATGCCCCATGTTGTCAATAACGTATCAACAACCCCATGTTATCAATAGTGAATCATTGGCCCCCATTAATTCAGTATTGTATCAATGGCCCCCATGTTGTGAATAGTGCATCAATGCCCCCCATGTTGTCAAAAGTGTATCAATAGCCTGCAGCGCCAGCGAGGGAAAAGGCACTCAGGGGCCCTTGCCACATCCAGGTTCCCACCAGGTAAATCCCAGGCCGCCAGGGGCCGGGATATTTTTCCATCTTCAGACCAATATCCCAGCCCTTGGCGAACTCGTGTTTACCTCGGCCCCGGCCTCGGCCCCTCAATTAGGGGTATTACCTTAACCCCCGCTGTGATAATGGGCGGGAGTGTTTAATTACCTCCCTCCCTCCCTATCTCCCTTCTCCCCCGCTACCCTCCGTTCCACCATGCCCCAACGACAACACCCACCTTCCACCGCTAGCTCAGGAAGTAGAGCAGTTGACTGATAACCTGAAGGTTGCTTCGGATCCTCCTAGCTGTCGAGGTCGAGGTGTCCCTGAGCGAGACGCCTCACCCTTGGCTGCTCCTGACCAGCTGGCTGTCGCCCTGAGGGGTCGACTCCGCTGTCTGTGTGTGAATGAATGGGTGAATGAATGGGTGAATGAACCGTTGCGAGTCGCTTTGGACAAAAGCATCTGCTAAACGCCCTAAATGTAACACAGAGGTTTACATGGCTTCCACGACCACACTGCAAACCCGTGGAGAAGTGGACGCATTATTTCCCGTTTTACACACAGCGGCTGCATGAATGAATTGAAACGCAAACTGCAATCATCCCTGTGCAGGTCTGCTCGTGACTCTTCCTCCAGCATGCGTTGAAGGTGAATGAATGGTTGTAAGTCGCTTCGGATAAAAGCGGCTGCAAAAAATGATATCTTAAAAGCATCCACCTCCTCCCCCCTGCTCCCCCAGGCCTCGGAGTACCCGGTGATCCTGTCCATAGAGAACCACTGCAGCGTAGAGCAGCAGAGGACCATGGCCCAGCACCTCAACCACATCCTGGGGGACGCCCTGCTGCGGAGCCCCCTGGAGGGCAAGGGCCTGACGGGGCTCCCCTCCCCCGAGGTGAGTGGCAGTGGCGGCATCAGGTGGCCCAGGAGTCGGAGCTGGCTCGGGTTGACTTGTAGCAGGGAGGTTGCTGGTTTTGATCCCAGGCTCCGGAAGATATCTTTGAATGGAAGTCCTCGACTTTGCTATGTGACTGATTTATTAATAGGGTTACATTTTTTGACTTACTATACTGAATTTGAAGGGTGGGGGGTTACTCTAGTGCAAAGGGTGCTTGACTCCCAGCTGAAAGATGGAAGGCTGCTAGTTCGATCCCCGGCTCCTCCTGGCTTAGTGTTGAGGTGTCCCTGAGCAAGGCACCTCCTCCTGACTGCTCCCTGAAGGTTGCTAGTTCGATCCAAGCAATATATCTCTGTCGGTACAGTATGGATGTTCATAGAACCAAGTGCCAAGCACTCACAATCACTAGGTTAACCCATTCCCCCTCCACAACAGAGATAGCTAGGATGAGATATTACACAACCAGGATTAATAAGTATGACATACAATGCGTACATTAAGTGCCAGGACGTACAAACATACAATAAGTAGAAGGGTGGGAGGGGGAGGCTATACAGAGTCTAGGTGAACTCTGAACAGGTGAGTCTTGAGTCTTTTGCGGAAGCTGGTGAGTAACTCAACGCAGCATCTCCGGCTAAGCCACCCCCTTTCCACCCTAGTCAGCAGGGAGTAGCTCTCTCTCGCTCTCTCTCTCCCTCCCTCTCTCTCCCTCCCTTCCCCCTTCCCCTCTCCCTCTCTCCCTCTCTCTCTCTCTCCCCATCCATCCCTTTCTCCCTCCCTCTCTCTCTCCCTCCCTCCTCCCTCTCTCCCTGTGTCATGACCCAGAGAACAGACTCACTTTCTCCCTGTGCGACGGTTGCTGCTACGACACCGCCTCCCTCCAGCACCCTAACACCCTCCAGCACCCTAACCCCCCCTCCCCCCCTTGGTCATCTGATCGGCCCCGACATGCGGAGGCACGGCCGCGCTGAATTATTAATGGAGCCACTATATCGCCTCGCCGACGCAGACGCCAAGGAATATGAACGGCTCAATTGTACCGCGCTCACTTTATTATCTCGATTGGGTTCGTTAAGACCTATTAGGTTTAGATGACCGTTAGGATACCTTATGGGGGGCAGGGCTCTCTCAATCCCTCTCTCTCTCTCTCTGTCTGTCTCTCTCTCTGTCTCTGTCTCTCTCTCTTTCTCTCACTCTCTCCTTCTCTCTCTCTGTCTCTCTCTCTCTCTGTCTCTGTCTGTCTTTCTCTCGCTCTATCTCTCTCTCCCGTCCCTCCCTCTCTCTCTCTCTCCCTCTCTCTCTCTGTGTCTGTCTCTCTCTCGCTCTCTCTCTCCCCATCCCTCCCTCTCTCTCTCCCTCTCTCTCTCTCTGTCTTTCTCTCTGTCTCTCTTTCTCTCTGTCTCTGTCTCTCTCTCGCTCTATCTCTCTCTCTCCCCATCCCTCCCTCTCTCTCTCTCCCTATCCCTCTCTCTCTCTGTCTCTGTCTCTCTCTCTCCCCATCTCTCTCTCTCTCTCTCTCTCTCTCTCTCTCTTTCTCTCTCTCTCTCTCCATCCCTAGCTGAAGTCCATTTAATGTAATTATGCCAATGTAGGCCCCGTCAAATGTATTGTTAACCGCACTTGCTAACCGCAAAGGCTCGGAAAAACAAAGGTGTATCTAGGCCGAAGCCATTTAACCCGCAGTAACAACTGCCGAATTTAAACTGTGTTGAATCATATCTAAGGGCCCCAACGTGTTGCTGACAGCTGCAAAGACTCACAAAGACCCTCTCTTGATTTGAACTTTATTTCAGTTCAGTTCAGTTCAGATCAGTTCAGCAGTTGGGAAGACAGAAATACAACATATAAAAAGACATGAGACAAAACAACCCGACAAAATACAACCAATAAAATAAAAGACCACTGTACGTTAAGAAAAGTCTATTCCGTTCAAATTCTTTAAAAAATAATGCGCTTTCGTTTTCAAGTGTTTTGCAGAGACATTGAAACATGGAATTACCTACAATTCGGAAACGGATCATCATTGACGTTTTTTTCCATTTCTCTTTAACCAGGAGCTGAAGGGGAAGATTCTGCTGAAGGCCAAGAAGATCGGGGGTCTGGAGGAGAGTGTCGGAGGTCTCACTGAGGACCCCCTCACCGGCGAGGTCAGCGACGAGGACGAGGCGGCCGAGATCGACGACGACCACTCCCACCGCGAGACGTTCCGCCGCAAGACCAAGGTAGTCGATCTCGATCTGTGCCGATACTGGTATTGAAACGTAAACATCCAGGGAGGTTAGCACTCGACAAGCGTCAAACATATATACCATAAAATTGCATGGCCGATTTTCATATGCAGGCCAATGTCTTTTTGTTTTGGTTTTGGTTTTGAATTATCTATCCCGCTGCTGTTGATCGATTTCCTGCTGGATATGCCTCAGCTCCATCACAGGAATTTCATTAGAGATACATTTGGTTGTTAATTTTCATTATTTGTCTGAGCGTCAGGCTTATTAAGATTTTTGGACTCTCTCTCTCTCCATCCCTCTCTCTTTCTCGCTCTCTCCATCCCTGTCTCTCTCTCTCTCTCTCTCTCTCTCTCTCTCTCTCTCTCTCTCTCTCTCTCTCTCTCTCTCTCTCTCTCTCTCTCTCTTTCTCCATCCCTGTCTCTCTCTCTCCCTCTCTCTCCATCCCTCTGTCTCTTTTCCCATCCCTCTTTCTCTCTCTCCACCATTAAAATGTTGATGTGCTGTCGCTTCTCAGCACATAATTGTAATGAATGCACTCCTGCTTGATTGGAGTCATCTTATTTATCATATTTTTGGGTCCCTGGCTCTGAGAGTTGAGGTGGTTTGAGAACAGCACCAGTTTGTACGCAGCTGTGTGGTTCAGAGTTAAACCAATGGCCAGAATTGAAATGCGTAATTAAAAGTCTCCACCGAGAACGGACGCCAGTGACCTCGTTTATCGGCAGTTGCCTCCGTTTCACAAGTCTGACGACGCGGTCGGTGTGTTGGTTTGGCTCCAACTCAAGCTAGCTCCAAAGAGGGAAGGAACAGGAGAGGGTGATGTGGCATCTTCTCTCACTGATATCGCTGCGCTTTCCACGCCTTTCTAAGCCGGAGTCATTTCAATTGTGGTTGAAGTCATTTATTCATATATTTTTTAAATATTTTTAAATATGAAAATGATCAACAGTCTGCATCGTAAATGTGAGATTTTATTTGGAGAACAATTTTTAACAACAATTAAAATTTGCTGTATTCTGTCACTGATATCACTGCACTCTCTAAAGAATTGTATCTTGTGCCAGGTTATTTCAATCGAGGTTGGTTCAACTTGAGTAAGTTGTTTATGAAAATCAATAATCAAATTTAATTGTGCTCCATTTGCTCACAGATATCGCTGCACTTTCTATAGCATTTTCTCTTATGATTATTAATTTCTTCAGCTAATCTTTTTTTATCAACAGATTGCATCGAAAAGTGAGATTTTATTTAGTTGATAAAAACAAAATTTGCAAAATTTAGAATAAAATATTTTTCCTTTGGATCCTAGCCTTCCTGTATGTTCCCATGTCACGCAGGTTAAACGGAGCGGTCTACCGTTGAACAAAAGCCCTCCATAGTGGTCCTCCTGGCCGTGCCCTATGCATTGTGTTCGTTCTGCTCCCTCTGCCCTTTTGTCTCGTCTTGAATGGAAAATTCCACTACTTCTTTACAGACTTAATCTTGCGTTGCCACCGGGGCGCTCAAACAGGCGTAGTGATCTGGTGATGTGTAGCTCATCTGTCAAACCCATTCTGACTCACTGAAAGGTATGCTTTTTTTTCTAACAGTGCTTGGATTTTAAGCCGTTATCTATATATGCGCTACAGTTTGAAAGTCTGGCTTTATCGGACTCTCGCCCTGCTTTCAACTGTTCTTTCCGTTCAGTCCGTTCCGTCTGACTTTATCAGAACCTCCTCTGTCTTTATCGGACTCTCCTCTGTCTTTATAGGACTCTCCTTTGTCTTTATCAGAGTCTCCTCTGTCTTTATCAGACTCTCCTCTGTCTTTATCGGACTCTCCTCTGTCTTTATCAGACTCTCCTCTGTCTTTATAGGACTCTCCTCTGTCTTTATAGGACTCTCCTGTGTCTTTATCAGACTCCTCTGTCTTTATCAGACTCTCCTCTGTCTTTATCAGACTCTCCTCTGTCTTTATAGGACTCTCCTCTGTCTTTATAGGACTCTCCTCTGTCTTTATCGGACTCTGACCCTGCTCTCGACTGTTTTTCCATCAGTCCGTTCCATCTGTCTTTATCGGACTCTCTGTCTTCATCGGACTCTGACCCTGCTCTCGACTGTTCTTTCCGTTTGGTCCGTTCCGTCTGTCTTTATCGGACTCTCGCCTCTCGTCCGTGGCCAGGGCCTCAGTACTTCTCCGGTTCTCCATGAGGTATCCACAGGGTCCGTGGGCCGTAAGGGGATCAGCTCATCCAACACCCTGTGCCTGGTCTGGGTCGCAGCCTCCGAACCCATGTATATTACATAAGGGGTGACTGAGGTTCAAGGACACTCGTTAGGGGCTAAGTAGGAGGTCAGTTTAGCACAGGAGGTAGAGCGGGTTGGCTTGTAAACTGAAGGTTGCTAGTTGGATCCCCGGTTCCTCCTAGCTGAGTGTGGAGGTGTCCCTGAGCGAGACGCCTCACCCTGGCTGCTGAAACCTGGCTGGCGCCCTGAGGGGTCGACATTGCTGTCGGTGTGTGAATGTGTGCATGAATGGGTGAATGTTTGGCAATATTGTAAAGCGCTTTGAGTGGCCACTGGTTAGAAAAGCGCTGTATAAATGCAATAGGGAAGAAACACAGTCTTGCGTCGGAAAGAACAAGGTGCAGAGTGTAGACGATGGCCGTAACATCCACCTGAAATGAAACACTCTTCCCTCTGAGGGCATTAATTAACCCAAGTTCTCAGCCCTCTCGCTAAACCCTATAGCACCTCTAATTGCACGGGCCCTGGCACCTAGCTGGAGGGAGGTGGCCCCGAGTTTAGTGTATGCATTACCACAAACGAGACGAGACTCTTTCTCTCTCTCTCTCTGTCTCTCTCTCTCTCTCTCTCTCTCTCTCTCTCTCTCTCTGTCTGTCTCTCTCCCTCTCTCTTTCTCTCTCTGTCTCTCTGTCTCCGTGTGTCTCTCTCAGTCTGTCTCACTCTCTCTGTCTCTCTCTCTGTCTCTCTGTCTCTTTCTATGAGCTCACTGCAGAACATATTCCGCCGGTGCGACACATAAAGGAGTCCCCTCTCTGCCTCGCGTCGTTAGCTTGTGTCTCAGCACAAGGGGGTCGGAAGGACAGACGGACGGAATGTCTCTGGACAGATGGTGAGATTGCCGTGTCAGCAGCCGTGTGCGGCCATGTTTATTTATGAGCATCCGAGACGCTGGAAACGCCACACTGGGAGCGCTGACCAGTGGGTCATCGCCCAGTGGGTCACCTGGCTGACCAGTGGGTCACCTGGCTGACCAGAGGGTCACCCCGCTTACCAGTGGGTCATCGCCCAGTGGGTCACCCGGCTGACCAGTGGGTCACCCCGCTGACCAGTGGGTCACCCCGCTGACCAGTGGGTCATGGGGGGTTGGGCCAGAGACGGGGTCAGAAGGGGAGGAAGGAAAGGTGGGTTGGCAGTTTGCAGTTGGCGGGTTTATAGGGACATTCAAGATGGCCGACGACTGGTTACGACAAGCATGACATTACAATACATTTACATTCAGAGCGTTTATCAGACGCTTTTATCCTAAGAGACTTACAATGTTTGTCAGAAGAAAGAGAAACAACAATATATTGCTGTCGGTACAGTAAGGATGTTCATAGACCCAAGTGCCAAGCACTAACTATCACTAGGTTAACCCATTCCCTGCATACAACACAGATAGCTAGGATACGATGCTGCAAGACTAAGTACCATAACTGAGTACAACATGCAATAAGAATTATAGAATTGTTTCAGTTTGTATTCCGTCGTCATACACAAGGCAGACTCAAAGCACTTCACATACAATAAAATGAAATAAAATAAAATAGACAAGCAAAAGAAAACAAACCATTATTACAATTACCATTATTTCTTTACAGATTAGGCTACTCTTGTTTCAACAACACTTCATTAACTCATCATCCAGTTCAGCACTCTCTCTCTCTCCCTCTCTCTCTCTCTCTCTTTACTCCACTCCACAAACACACTGTAACTTATAGCACTATGGCTGCTCTTTGGCAGCCGGGTGCCCTGGTGTAGCTTACACCAGCACCCAGGGGGGGTGGGGGGGGTTGTCTTTGGCTCGTGTCTGGCGGTGCACCCTGGTGCTATCACCCATGCAGAGGTGACTCCGCCATCGACGCAGGACTTCCCCGATGCCAGGCGTGTCACATCTGACCCCCTGCATTGGTCGTCCTCTCACCTTAATTGTCCTCACCTGTCCCTCATTCACATTCCCCTCCTGGTGGATTTAGTTAGAGTGTTTCAAAGTCAAAGTCAGCTTCATTGTCAATTTCCAAATATGTGCAAGACAAATAGAGGAATCTTTAGAGGAAATTGCGTTTGTCTCCGACCCAGAGTGAGTGTCGAGTTGTCCCTGAGCACGGCACCGCACCCTAACGGCTCCTGACCAGCTGGCTGTCACCCTGAGGGGTCCACTCCACCATTGGTGTGTGAATGGGTGCATGAATGGGTGAATGTTAGGCAATATTGTAAAGTGCTTTGAGTGGCCACTTGTTAGAAATGCGCTGTATAAATGCAGTCCGTTTACCTTTTTTTTCCTCTTCTCATCTGCAACGGTCCGGACAAAGACTCACCCCCAACATTTTGTGAAACTTGTTTCAACATTTATTCCGTCTGCTGTCACAAGGCCAGCCACTCACTGCATGTCCTGTCCCCCACCGGGGTGGGTCTCTCTCTGCAGAAGTCCAAGCAGCGTCTGTCCAAGGAGCTGTCTGACTGCGTGGTCTACTGCAAGAGCGTCCACTTCAGCGGCTTCAAGCACAGCCGCCTGCACCAGATGTTCTACGAGGTGTCCTCCTTCACAGAGTCCAAGGCCCGCAAGCAACTCAGAGACGCCGGTAAGGCAACAATCACTTTAACAGTTTACAGTTACAGAGACAGTTTACAGTTACAGTTTACAGTTACAGTTTACAGTTACAGTTTACTGCCAGCACCTGAGGGATGCCGGTAAGGCTCGTCGTCGTAGTGTTGATGGTGGAAAAAAATCATTATCCCGATTATTTCGGTCAATATTGAAATAACGATATATTCAAACGAGTTTGAAAACATGATGCATTCGAAATAGTGCAAAAGGTAAAGCAAAACCAAACAGTTCATAGTTTAAAAATAAAATGAAAGTCCAGAGTTGTTGGGGGCAGAGGGGAGCGAGGGAGAGACAAAGGGAGAGGGCTTTTGGATAGCGTGGGACCACTTCCTGCGGACCTCTCTCCGCAGGCGGGGAGTTCGTGCTCCACAACTCTCGGCAGCTGAGCCGCGTTTACCCCAGTGGCTTCCGGACCGACTCGTCCAACTTCAGCCCCCAGGAGATGTGGAACGCAGGATGCCAGATAGGTTAGTGTGGGTGGGCTTCGCTCAGGAGGTAGAGCGGGTTGGCTGGTAACCTGAAGGTTGCTAGTTTGATTCCCGGCTCCTCCTAGCTGAGTGTGGAGGTGTCCCTGAGCGAGACGCCTCACCCTGACTGCTCCTGACCAGCTGGCTGTCGCCCTGAGGGGTCATCTCCGCCGTCGCTGTGAATGGGTGAATGTGTGTATGGATGGGAGAATGAAAGGTTGTAAGTTGCTTTGGATAAAAGTGTCTGCTAAATGCCCTAATTGTAACTTAGAATGACTTGGAACAGTCAGCACTTTCCTTTTGGTCATCCAGACAATTAGTTTTGGATGAAAGAAAGGCACAAAATTCAGATTTTTCCAATGCTCTCCGTCGACCGACTTGTTCAGTATTTTGACGAAAAGAGGGGAGGCGTGTGGAGGAGAAGCTAATTAAGGGGGGGGATATCAGACAGGAAGTGAGGTCATGGAAACGCTCTTCCTAACGGGTTAAACATAATTGTAATAAAATAATAAAAAATAATATTTTTAAGAAAACATTAATATTTCTGTATAATAAATATAAAACAAATACTTAACACTTTTTGTGTAATTATTAGGGCTGTCAATAGATTAAAAATTTTAATCTGATTAATCACAGGGTAGCTGTGGATTAATCACGATTAATCACGATTAATTGCCATTCATAAATATGCCCGGAATTTCTGAATTTCTCTGTATATTGTTGTAGGAACGGAAAGATAAATGACAGAAGGTGGATATATAGGCATTTAGCATTTTCTTTTATTCATGAAAGAATCCAGATGATGGTGTTATTAATAATGAAAAATAAAATCGAACTTAAACATACCACACCATATTTAAATTTTTGTTTTGTGCCAGTCTCTTTGCAATGCCTATGAGCATATAACATTTTTATTTTTATTTTTTTAATCAAACTTAAAGATAACAGTCATCCCAAACGTTATGGGCATCTTAGCCATTGCTAAGTTTGGAATGGTTAAACATTTGTTGAACATTTTCCCTTTTTTAAATTAACAAACTACCACACCTTCGTACAATAAAATGTGTCTCTTGGCTATTCTTCTTTTAGCCAGTTGCTGAGGCAAACTAACTGGCTGACATTTTCTGAAAGTAAGGCTGACCGTTTCTTTTGCACGATGTGGCCTGCCACTGAGAAGAGTCTTTCACATGGAACTGTGGATGCAGGAGTCGCTAGATATTTGCGAGCCAGCAGGGCCAGCTTGTCATGGGCTCCTGAATGAGCAGACCTAATGCAGGGCTCTGCCCTGTACCTGTGTATGTCTCTGCCAGGCTGCACCTCCTCATCAGAATCTGAATCTGAGCACATTTGTAGGAGCAGGCTCATTTTCTTCTTGGGTGGCCCATCTTCAGAAGTCTGTGGAGACCTTCTTGGTGATTGTTCATGCAGCATGCCTCCCAGTGTGGTCCACACCTCTTCTCTTTCACTCTTGGGCAGGGTCTTCAAGTCTTTAAAGCGTGGATCCAGGGCCGTTGCAAGCTTGAGCCATGTGTTGTTGGTCTTTTCTTGGCGGGAGGCTAGGTCTTCTTTGAATGCCGTCTTAAATCGCACCACATATGCAGGGTCCTCATCAGAGACCTCCATTACACGACGCAAGTGGCAGAGGGCAGGCAGTACAACAGAGCAGGATACATAGGCCTCCCCACCCAGGATCTCAGTTACATACCTGCAGTTGAATGAAACACACTCACACACACACACACACACATCATTAAGTGATTACAAAAGAAGTTGGTAGTTTACAAAAAGGTAACATATAATTTCAATTTAATTAATTACATTTTATTTCAAACTATAGGCCTATTAATAATTAATATGTGGATTACTTACCGACAGGGCTCTAGAAGAGTCTCAAGTCTTTGCAACTTGTCCCATTCTGGTGGTGTCAGCATAATGAGTTTTTGCTGCTGTTGGTCCAGGGTTGCTTTTATTGCTGCTTGATTGCGGTTCAGGCGCTTGACCATATCCACCGTCGAATTCCAACGTGTTGGAACGTCCTGGACCAGCGGCTCCTGCTTCTGTCCAAGGGCAGCTTGTTGTGCTTGAAGCTGCGCGGTGTTTGCCGGACTGTGTTTGAAGTGTCCCACAATTTTGCGAGACTTGGACAATGCACGCACAAATCCGCTGTCAGAGAGGCTCACCGTGATGCTTCTCTGTAGGATGTGAGCTATGCAAGGCATGTGCTCAAATGTCAAAAGTCTAGCCGCAGCGATCATATTGCGTGCGCTGTCGGTCCCTATAGTTGTGACTTTTCCTTCTATTTCCCACTTGCGCGCTACTGTTAGGAACTGCTCTGCACATGCTTCTGCAAAGTGACGCTCTTCTGTTTTCATTGTAGTTAGCGCAAACGACTTCAGTTCCCATTTTTTAGTGATATGATGTGCAGTTACACCCAGGTAATTGTTGTTACTCACAGCGGTCCAGTGGTCTCCTGTCAGGGCGACATAGTCAGCTACAGCCAAATCCTCTTCTTTCTTTTTCTTTTCCGTTTTGTAGAGGTCGTGGATTTTAGTCATTACTGTGCCTCTTGACGGTGGCTTGTAGAATGCGTCGCGCGAAGCAACTTGTAACACTTCCGCGAGGCCCTTGTCCTCGACAATATTAATCGGCCGACAGTCTTTTGCAATCCATTTGGCAATTTTTTGGGTCAAGTTCTCAGAAATAGGCTTACTTAATGCACGGCCTTCGGTGAGCGTTGTCTGAACTAAGCCCCCTGGTCTTGCCCCAGAACTTGAAGAGCCGACAAACGCATGCTTAGCGTTGATATGGTACTTTAGGCTGGAAGTGCTTCGGTGAAACGAAAACTCCTTCTTGCAGAGTGTGCAAATCACTGCTTGTTTGTTAAGTGTTCCATCTTTGTTTTTTTTAAATTCAAACTTTCCATCCAAAGGGCCTACAACTTCTTTCGGTTCAGCATCCATCTTGTGTCTCAGTCAAAACTCTAGAGCGGCAAATAGCGGCGGCAAATAGCGGCGGCAAGTGCTGGAGCGGGTAATATTGGGCGGGTCATTTTGCGCATGCGTTAATGCGTTAAATAAATTAATGCGTTAATTCCACAAATTAATCACCCTGCGTTAACGCGTTAATTTTGACAGCCCTAGTAATTATACATTTTAAATTCCACCAACACCCCCAAACCCCCTCCCCCTCCCGTCCCCCAGTGGCGCTGAACTTCCAGACGGCGGGCGAGGCCATGGACCTCAACGACGGCCTGTTCCGGCAGAACGGGGGCTGCGGGTACATCCTTAAGCCCAGCTTCATGAGGCAGCCTGGGGGCTTCAACCCCGAGGCCCCCCAGAACCGGGACTCCTACCTGCCCCAGGTGCTGCACATCCAGGTACTGGAGAGACACACAGCCGGACTAGGGAGGCAAAAATTACCCAAGCCTTAAAGTTCCCTTAAAGCCTTAAAGCAGTACCTTTAGTAAAAAAAAAAAAAGGGACATTCCACACAAGTACATTTATTCAAGTTCTGCATGTAAAATGTACTTATATGTAAAGAAAAGTATTTATTCTGTGGTATAATTTTGGTATTATTGAGTTATTATATTACTATATTATATTATAATACATTATATTATAAGGAAACATAAATCAATAAAAGTCCTTTAATACATCAAAGTCCTTCAAATATTCGTATTCGTGATAACGTATTGTGTTTTCCGACGTAGCAATGTTGCGTTTTATTATTTATTTTTCACTGATAATTTATCAGTTGTGTTTATTTATCTGATTATTTATCGGTTGTGTTTATTTATCGGCTTGTTTACGGGTTGTGTTTATTTATTGGATTACTTATCGGTTTCCCAGGTGATCAGCGGGCAGCAGTTGCCCAAGGTGAACATCAAGGAGGGGTCAATCGTGGACCCCCTGGTGAGAGTGGAGATCCACGGGGTCCCGCTGGACCAGGGCAAGCAGGAGACCCGCTACATCGAGAACAATGGTACAGTAAAGCTCCCCGTCCTGTAATCAGTTGATAGTTTGAAAATGTAAAAATACAAAGAAAATGCGTATAATAATATAAAATAAGTCGAAAATAATTCAAATTTTTAATTTCAACGATTATGATTATGATTTCAGATGGTAGGATTTAAAATTGTGACGTGATATCATTTTAAATGTCTTGAATACACATTAAGTGTCTTCAACGTCGCCGTGGTTACAAATTGAAACGTAAAATTACAAACGCGTCTGCTGTGCACAGTGACGGACTGCCTTGGGCTCTCGTGGGCCGCTTGCGCCGGCTGGCCATCAGAGAGCGGTATGCTGTTCAAAGCCGTTCATGTGTCAATCATTTTCTATGGCCATCCGACAGCCACATTCCTCCAAGTCCCTCACCACTGTTTTCCATGAGAAAATATCAGTATTCATACCAGCGATATGGGTCTTTATACCATGGTCTGGGGGAATACTCGATTCTGATTGGCTGCAGGGTGTCCATTAATCCCTGATATATGGATTGCTACTAAGTAGTTCCAGTCAAATTGTCTGTTCAGCCTTCAAAACGAGAGCTGGTAAATTGTGAAAAATGCATTAAACTGTAATCAGAAAACACGGTTATTTGCTATAGACACTATAGTATCTGTGGTGTAAAGGCTGGGACGAATTTCAAATTATAAATATGTACACTTTATTCTGAACGTATAGACCTTCGTGATTCCCATTGAAACGAATGGCGTGGTGATTCGGTCTTCAAAACGAGAGCTGGTAAATTGTGAAAAACTAATTAAACTGTAATCAGACAACACGTTTATATGTTATAGACCCTAGAGTATCTGTCGCCATCAGTGATGGCGACAGAGAAATAGTTCCTTATGAACTTGGATCTGGATGACGTGATAGACAGGGTTGCCGAGAAGAGCAAGCTCCTTTGTACTTTGTTAACTGCATGACGGTAAGACATGTTTTTATGATGGAGCGGCTGGCTCTAAAGATCTATTCATTTTTTATGCATTGGGGTTGTGCATTGATGTGTCCATATTTTGGTGCAGCTGATTAACGCATTTGAGTTTAAGTTCAACATCACTGTGGCTTTCAAAAGTGTTTTTTTTTTTCGTGCGTGAAAAGTTGTATCTGCGAGTTGCGTGTGCCCCGTGGGCCGCTGGTGGGTGCAAATGCCAGGGCCCAGTCCGTCATTGGCTGTGCACACACATCAACGGAGTGAGTGAGTGTATGTGTGTGTGTGTGTCTGTGTGTCTCTCTTTGTTCGTGTGTGTCTGTGTATCTGTGCGTCTCTCTTTGTGTGAGTGTGTGTCTGTGTGTCTCTCTTTGTGTGTGTGTGTGTCTTTGTGTCTGTGTGACTCTCTTTGTGTGTGTGTGTGTGTGCGTGTGTGTGTGTGTCTCTCTTTTTGTGTGTGTGTGTGTTCCATTGTGTGTGTGTGTGTGTGTTTTCAACAATGCCGGGGTCACAAACAGAAACATAAACACACAAACTCTCCTGTAAATTCCCGAACAAAAACATGAAATCCCAAACTGCTCTGTTTCGCGCTCAATGTTGTGTGTTCAACGTTGTGTGTCCCCACGGTCAGGCTTCAACCCGGTGTGGTACGACACTCTGCGGTTCACCATCCATACCCCCGAGCTGGCCCTGGTCCGCTTTGTAGTGGAGGACTACGACAAGACCTCCAGGAACGACTTTGTGGGCCAGTACACACTGCCCTTCTGCGGCCTCCAGCAAGGTGAGGACGTCACACACACACACACACACACACACACACACACACACACACACACACACACACACACACACACAGCCCTTCTGCAGCCTCCAGCAAGGTCAGGACGTTACACCTTATGTTACATTTACTTTCAAGGCGTTTACTTGAAAGTAAATGTACTTTCAAGGCGCTTGGATAAAAGCAGACGCTTTTATCCATGCGACTTACTGCAGTCCACACACACATTCACTCATTCATTCAAACCTTCACACACCAGCGGCGGAGTAGACCCCTCTGGGCAAGCTGGTCCGGAGCAGTCAGGGTGAGGCGTCTCGCTCAGGGACACCTTGACACTCGCCGGGGATCGAACTAGCAACCTTCCGGTTACAAGTCGACCTCTACCTCCTGAGCTACTGCCGCCCCTAGTTGTTCTGATAGAAAGTCACCTAATGGCAGGAATGAAACCTAGCACCTAAAAGGGCCCCTATTAAACCCCCAGGTGTGAGTGTGATTAGCAATCACAAGCCGTTCGAAAGCCGGCCACTTCCTGTGTTTTAGGAAAAACATAAGTGTTGCGTATCCACCTAGACGTACGCTGGATAGATCAGCCTACCAGCATACCCAGTGGACTGTAGCAAACGCTGCTCATCTATCCAGCGTACATCTAGGTGGACACGCCCACCTGTGATGTCACTGAAAGCCGATTTTCAAACGGCTTGTGATTGCTAATCACACTCATACCTGGCACAATAGGGGTGTGTGCGTACAATGTGCGTACCATAACATCAATTAGAAAGTTTTTTATTCACTGTCTCCCTCTCTCCCCCTCCCTCTTTCCCCTCTCTCCCTCTCCTCCCTACCTCCACTCTCTCCCCTCCATCACTCTCTCCCTCCCTCCGGTCTCCCCTCTCCCTCTCTCCCCTCACTCTCTCTCCCTCCCTCCCCCTCTCTCTCCCCTCTTCTCCGTCCCATTCTCCCTACCCTTTCCCTCCCTCCCTCTCCCCCCCCTCCTCTCTTTCCCTCCCCCCCTCTCTCCCCTCCCTCCCGTCTCTCTTTCCCTCCTTCCCTCCCTCTCTCCCTCCCTCTCACTCCTCTCTCCCCTCTCTCTCCTCTCTCCCCTCTCTGTCCCTCCTACTCCCTCCCTCCCTCCATCTCCCTTCCTCTCCCTCCCTCCCTCCCCTCAGGTTACCGGCACATTCATCTGCTGTCTCGAGACGGGACGAGGATCCCCCCTGCCTCCCTGTTTGTGCACGTCAGGATCACGGAGCTGGCATGAACGCCTCACGGCGGCCATGTTGGCTCCATCCGTCCAGAAAGTTCAGGAAGGCAGGGCACAGTCAGACAACACATATTTCAAGACACACAATGAAGACACACAAGGAAGACACACAATCACACATCACACAAACATACATCGATTTGTACGAGTTTTCTGAATTTTGATTAAAGGCCGCTTCGGGCTAATTTTGGACCAATCGACCATCCTCCTCCATGATTGGTTGGGGGAGTCGATTTTTCCTGTCAATCACAGGGGCAACACTCCTCATTGTTGAGGAGCACAGGGAGGGCGGGAGTAGAACATTTTTTCTTTAGTTTCAAAATCTCCTCTTTTCTGCTGTCCCTCTCTCTTTACATACAATTAGTTAGTTTAATTAAATAGTTATTGGAGAACCTAACTTTAATCTTGTTCCAATAAATGCATATTTATACATTATATGTTAAAATACAACCAACGTTTTCCTCAGCTACCAAGTTATTGTGTTCTTACAATACTGTATTTTTACAGTATTGTACTGTAATTGCAACAGTTAAAACAATATATGTTTCAATATGTTGATGATCAAATTAACATTAATATAACACAATTCTGAAGTGTGTAGAGAGTGTGTTATGAGGCATAGTTCAGTACTGTATAGAAACAGTATTTTTCCCAGAAACAATAACAGTATTGAGTGTTGCTTTAGTTGATGTGAAGACATACTTAGCCAAATGCATTTTTTTTTGTTTATTTATCGTTTAGAGGCACAAATTGGAGATATAGCAGATAATGGAGTGTTTATATTTTTGTTCGCATTTCCTTATAGCAAGAAAATGTGTACGAACCATCGAAATGTACTTTTATGAAATATTTTCTACTCGCATTGATTGTGAGTAGCGAGGGACGTTCTAATAGAAGAGGCATGTGCGCTATAGATTGTTGTTTTTGCTTCATAACCAAAAGTGTGTCGTACAATTGTGGAGTTTTAACGGAGCGCTGTAAATGCGTTTTACCTAGCTAGATATGTCGTATATTTCGTTTTGTGTCATACGATTACATGATCATAAGAATGTGCCACCATCATCTTTCCATCACGCTTTCGAAATTATGCTCAGTATTTTTTCCGTAACCGGACCGTAGCACTTAACAGGAGGCTAGATCACAGATTCAAATTAGCACGTTAAAAAAAATAACAAAACGCAAAAAGATTTAAAAACGAACAGACTTATTGTGGATATACGTTGAAAATGTATCTGAAAAAAAACGTTCAACAGCATGGTTTCCCGTATGTATCTTTGAAGCGACCCCTAAGTATATATTTACGCCTATATCTACAGTTTATGGATATATATCTGTGCTCCGACAAAAGAGCTTCTTACGTGAATGCGATGAGTCGTATGGTAATCTATTTTCAGAATTATCGTGTTTTATAAACGTATAACGTGCTTGTCATCGTGTCCGGCTTGTAAATGCTTCCTGCTTGTGTACATTTTGTGTTAAGAAGAAGCAGACTATTTTTGTAAGGGCCTGTATCGATTCATATCGTTTATAGATTGTGGTAGTAGTAATAAAAAATACAAATTATAATCATTGATTGTGTCTCATATTCGCGTGTGTGTGTGTGTGTGTGTGTGTGTGTGTGTGTGTGTGTGTGTGTGTGTGTGTGTGTGTGTGTGTGTGTGTGTGTGTGTCTTTTCAAGAAGCCTCTTTTTTTATGCTCGTGGGTGTGTGTGTGCGCGCGGGTGCGTGTGTGTGTGTGGTATATTGTATGATATATTTAACCACCAGTATTCAGAAGAAGAAAAAAATATGCTGACAAAAAAACCAACAAGGCGGAACCAAACATCGTCTGACACCCCTTTATACATTCACGTTCAATTTACAGTTTATATACACAAAATTCAAAGTCCTTCTGGAGGCGGAACCAAACACCGCGTGTCACCAAACACAGCTTATCATCAATTTCTTCACATGTAACAAACACACCGCATACAAAGGAATCAAAACAACCTGTCTCACTATCCCACGGTGAAAGAGATAAAGACACAACAGATAAAGATATTTATTAATCTAAAAATAAATAAAATATAAGAGCAAAAAACGGTCAGTAGTAGCAGCAAAATATATATTGATATATTATAATAGTGCAAAATATAAATATTGCAATATATATTGTTGTAGGGAAAAAGACAGTCTCTCAAACATTATAAGATTACATTTACAAGACATTTAGACATTTACAATACATTTACAATTTATTAGACATTCACAAGACATTTAGGGTTTCTTTCCAACGCAAGTCGGACCAAAACAAATGGAGGGGGAACCAAACACCGCGTGTCTCCCCTCCCCCGCCGGACCCATTAGTCGGGCGCACCGGGGCACGTTTGTTGTTGATGTGAAGGATACACGTTTCCTTTGTATCTCTTACAGCTTAAACAACGCATAACGCTCGTATTTAAACAGCACAACCATGGTGGGGAAGATGAAACATATGCGGCCGAAGCTGCACCAGGAGGCGGTGAAGCTTGACAGGCCGCCGGGCTTCGGTTTGTCGCAATCTGCGGAGAAAGCACCGAGATCTGCGTCCGACGGTTCTGGTGGCCCCGTTCTGCGCATGCGCACATCCAGTTTTGCTCCTCAGCCTGAAATAAAGCCTAAAAGCATCCTAAAGGTCGGTGATAAATACTTCGTATGAATGTGTTTTGGATGACAATTGAGTAAATTATATTCATGAAAATATATATATGGCTTGTGCTGGTTTTTAATACACACTCCCATCATTTAAACAGGCCCTCAAAATCCACATTTTCAAGATTGCTTTCACCACAGAACCTCCTTCCCTTTTTATCTCTCCCCTTACTCCTTTTAACTTTTCTATCTACCTATTTTAATTTTGTAGCTACCTATTTTATTTGATTTTTGTACTTATATACGTTCTTATTCAATGATTTTATTTTATTTGTTTTATATCTTCTCTAAAGCTACTTTGAGTATCTAGAAAAGCGCCGTATAGGTTTAATTTATTATTATTATTATTGTTATTGTTATTATTATTATTATTATTATTATTAATACATCTGATTTGTGATGAAAACAGGTACCCACTGCCTTCCCCAATTCTATATTTGCGGGCACCAAAATCACCCCGGAGGCCCTGGTACAAACCCTGAAGTTTGAAGAACCCTCCGATCTCCACATGCATATCAAAAAAGGTAAGGAAAAAATAATAAAATAAATAAATAGGGTGATTCTTAAATATTTTGGTGCCAAACGTGTTTATATAACCGGAAACTTCTCTTGTACATGGTTAAGAAATAATAACTGTACAATCTTGATCCTTAAATCCTTTAAATATGAGGCTTCTGCTGCCAAATGCGTTGTTTAGGCAAAGGGAATTTTCGCGCGGTAACTCACCTCGGCCGCTAGATGGCGGCCGGGGTTAGGAATAATGAATTAGATTCAGCGACTCGGCTGAGTGGACGGTTTCTCTGGGATTTCTCTCCTCTAATTAAGCTCAGAGTCCCGCATATCAGAATCTCTTTATTGTCATTGCCCAAAGTACAACGAAATTTAAAAGTCAACCAGACGGTGCAATGAACAACAACACATTTTAAATATATAAGAAAGCTAAATAAAGATACATATGACAAATAAAGATAAAATATACAAAAATAACAAATAAAGCAACTTGAAAGCCAGGCAAAAATATATTTTTTAATTGGGCCCGTGTTTGATCCGATATGAATGAATGAACGGCCGATTCGTCTGATCTCCCGGCTGCTCTCTGGAATCTTCATTACCCAGCGTTGCGTTCCTCTCCAGATAGCGATGGAGGCTGTAGTGCGTTGAGCGCTGGCTACTCGAGGGAGCGAGGCTATTTTTAGCGCAGGCAGTTGAATAAATTTGGCTTTTTACAGCGAGAGACGTAAAGATTTTGTTCATCATCATGCAGTCTAGAAAAATGTGTGTGTCTGCGTGTATGTGTGTGTGCGTCCTCCGTCGTCTTTGTGTTGCGCTTGTAAGGTTCACTGTGTGTGTTTTTGACTGTGTTTAGACAGTGCATGAGTGTGTTCATGACACTGTGTGTCTGTGTGCATGATAGTGTGTTTCTGCCCTCTCTTTATAGATGTTTTCCGTCCTCTCTATTCTCACCACATGAGATTGTGGAGGACGTTGTTAAAACGTTGACGTTAAACTCTACAACGTGGTTGGTAGTTCGTGCGTGTGTCGTGTTGTCTTAGCGGTGAGACATTTATGTGTTTTTGTGCGGGCATCCCCCAGTAGGGGTTGTTTACGCCCTCGATCGCCCCTTCATAGCAGCCAATAACGTCTCTCTCTCTCGCTTTCTGTCTCTCTGTCTCCAGTGTTTCCCACAGACCAGGTAGCAATGTGTGGCGGGGGAGGGGGTCGGTAAGACGTAGAGTCCAGCTGGGGAAGGGGGGGCATTTCGCAATTGCTAATTCGCGTAATCGAGCAATCGCGCACAAAATACATTTCAAAGTGGACCGGCCCACCGGGAGACCTCCCGATCTCCAGCCTCTGCTGCCGAGCAAATTAAAATCGCTGGTAGAACGGCCTGGGGGTCTTAACGCCGTCATATATATAAACTATAACTGTATTTCACATTAATTGCAATTATTACACGGGTCTTCTCAATGCCATGGAACGCTCTGTTCACTTGCATGGGCTCTTCACAACTTCCGGCGGTGAATTATATTTGATAATTCACTGTTGCTAAGTATAATCATGAGTATAATCGACCGCTGTCAAGGAAAACAAAGGATTTTTTGCCTCTAATGGCCTCTTTGGTATCACTCCGAAAGTACCGGTAACTTGTCAACCCCAACGTTTTCGGTTGCTAAGCGACGTCAACGTCTTTGGCAGACTATTTCTCTGCTGATCAACACTACGAATGCTGGTAACAAATAAATTGTAAAAAGACACACCAAGTTATTTTTTCGTTTTGGCAAGTAGCCGTGTAATAAGCGTGATAATGTATAGAACATCGCCAGTCATTATCGAAAATAAGTCCCTTCAGGGCGAAGCAAGTTCCTGTTCGCCCTGTCGGGGCTTATTTCCCGATAATGACCGGCGTTCTATACATTATCCCTTACATATCCCGCTGCTTCGGGTTTGCCTTTGTAGGCGTGTTGAAAGGAGGAGCGGGCGAATCCGCTGTCAGTGCGTGTGCATGTATGATACGCGGGTTCATCCAATAAGTGGTAGTGTACCCGCGCACCATTGGCATGTATGCGCGCTTGTCTCTGTGTGCGTGTGTGAACGAGAATGACAGGAAGAAAGAGTGCTATGCGGAGATGAATGAACGGAACGATGTTTATATATGAAAATCGCTTAAAAAAAAAAACAGAATCAATTTGTGGCGCTTGGTGTTGATTCTGTGGCGCTGCGCCACACATTGGTCTATGTATGGGAAACACTGGTCTCTCTCAATCTCTCTCTCTTTCTCTCGCCCTTATTCTACTCGAACTCTAGCTCTCGCTTCGTGTGTGTGTGTGTGTGTGTGTGTGTGTGTGTGTGTGTGTGTGTGTGTGTGTGTGTGTGTGTGTGTGTGTGTGTGTGTGTGTGTGTGTGTGTGTGTGTGTGTGTGCGTGTGTGTGTTAGTAAGAGTCTGTCTGTGTGTGTGTCACTCGCAGCCACTCTCTCCCTGCAGGGATGCAGCCAGACAGGGCCGTCTGTCTGTCCTGCGGCAGACACAGACAGACAGACGGCCCTCTGGCTCTGAGCTGGCATCAGTGCGTCCGTTCACGGTCAAGTCCGAACCAACGTGACGGGGAACTCAGATGAGTCTCATTTAAAGGGCAGTACCACCCACTGGCAAAATAAGAGCTTGTTTATACTGAGGCATTGCGAACATTACCATTACCATGTACATTCAGGGCGTTTATCAGACGCCAAATAGACGACACAATAAGAACGTTGGTCAGAAAAAACAGAAACAACAATATGAATATCAATGTGAACCTGACGAAGCAGCAGCGAAACGCATTGTTCACATTAATAAACAACAGCTTACCAGTGTGCGGTGATTTTACACTTTTTTTGGCTTTATAACAATATATCGCTGTCTGTACAGTAAGGATGTTCATAGAACCAAGTGGAAAGCACTAACAATCGCAACAGCGAACAGAGGGGATTGTGCCCCAAAACTGAGAGCAGCCTACAACAAACTCACCTGCCACGTGTGGCCGACCAACAGATCACTGTTATACTGAAGATCGTTCTAAACATGGGCATTTCTGATAAATATATGTATAGATTTTTCCGAAAACGATGAGCTATCGTGGTGAGATTTCGCGATGCTGTCAGCAGCTGTCTACTTCTCCATCTTGGGAACTATCGTTCTATAGTTCAAAATAGTTCAATGTTGTGTGCATAACTAAAAATCTACCGATCTATATCTTTGTTGACGTTTAATTAATTCACTCTGTTATACAACATTTTAGTACCGTCGTTGATTAACTGATATGAGCATTATAATGAGCGATGTTGTAAATGAAAACCGCCACACACCGTTGCATTATTCTAGTTTACATTTTACATTTAGGGGATTTTGCTGAAGCTTTATCCAAAGCGATTTGCAACAAATCCTTCACCCATTCACACACCGCCGGCGGAGTCGACCCCTCAGGGCGACAGCCAGCTGGTCAGGAGCAGTCAGGGTGAGGCGTCTCGCTCAGGGACACCTCCACACTGAGCTAGGAGGAGCCGGGAATCGAACTAGCAACCTTCAGCTTACCAGCCAACCCGCTCTACCTAGCTTAGGCAACCGGTACTGATGGACGTACGGGTCGGTCTCAAGAAACCAGAGAACAGAGAGAGGGAGAAAGAGAGAGAGGCAGACAGACAGACATAGAGACAGGCAGGCAGACAGAGAAAGAAGGAGAGACAGAGAAAGAGAGAGAGACACGGAGAGGAGAATTGAGGGAGAGATTGATCGAGGGAGAGAGAGGTCTGGAGGTCTCTGCGTGTGGTCCAATCTCTCCATCTCTCCCGCTGATACAACAGGACGTGTCGCTCTGCTTCTGTTTTCCTCTAGAAGCTCCAGAGGGAGAGAGATAAGATCTGCGACCCGCTCTGGGCTGCTGACGGGGGGTGGGGGGGGGGGATACCCGATCACCCCCCAGGTGAGGAGGGGGGCTCTGATGGTGTTAGGGGGAGGGAGGGGAGAGGCGGGAGGAGGTGGTTAGGGGTAAGGAGAGAGGATGGGGAGAAAAGGGAGGGAGGGAGAGGGGGGTCTTTACCACTACTCCCACTGGGAGCATCAGGCCTTTCTTTTGGTGGAATGGATGAAATGGGAGAGCAGGGAGTGAAGTGTGTGAGCGCGTGCACACACAAACACACGCGCACACTCAAACACACGCGGGAGCCACACAGGCTCAAACACGCAAGAACACACAGGCGTGCTCAATACACAAACACACACACGCACACATAAAGAGAAACAAACGTACACGTACACACACACACACACGTTAAGACACAAACGTAAAGACGCACTCAGAGACATACAAAGACACACATGCACGCTCACACATACACTAAAATCCAAATACATTCCATTTATAGGACGGGTTTGAGGTTCTAGTTTTAATACAGTTGAATCTGTCCTACGTTCGCTGTTTAAGAACAGAGCAGAGAATCGAAGCGCGTCACAACTGCTACAGCCAACAAAGTGTGTGTGTGTGTGTGTGGTCTCCCCGCGACATAACCCATTCATCTAATTACAGTGCAACACACTTATTGCTGTTGACTTAAGGCAACCCTTTAAGAGCAGTATTGTGTTTGTGTGTGTGTGTGTGTGCTCCACACGAGAGGTAACCGATACGTCTAATTAAAGTGCAGACAGAGTGCTATGTCAACGGGGTGCCAGTTAGATTCCCTCCTCCTCCCTTCCGTTCGATTCCAAGCTAGCCGTCGCACCGCGGCGCACACTCTGTGTCGTTAGCGACTTTTTGGCGGGGGAAAACGATACTACGGGTAGCTCGGAAGTTAGCCGCGTGAGCTTGGCCTTGCCCGGAGCTCAGAAGTGCTGAGCTGAGGTCGGTGTTATCGACCACAGAGAGATCACAGAAGATAAGAGAGCACAAAAAAAGATTTGATTTAATTCCATCGTGGGCTGAAATGAAAACAGAGATGTGTCTGTGATTCTGTTTACAAAGTAAAACGTGGAGATCTATCAACAAAGATCGCTGTACTTCATTTCCTGGCGTATTTCACTTCCTGGCTGATATCGATTAGTTATATTTGCAGGCAAACAGATTTATTCTCTTGTCCCTTCAAGGCTGCATTTGAACATACAAAGTCAAATAATAAATGACTTGGGGCCTTGCAATTCCTTGATATCCAAACATTTGCTCATTTGTGGGTCCGTCTTGTCAAGTACATTGAAAAAATCTGGATTTGAGATTGATATTTCAATATTTCTAATAAGAATATTTCTTATTATTATTATTATTATTATTATTATTATTATTATTATTATTAATAACCAACAAGAAAAATATAATATTAGTGCTGGAGTGGAGAAGAATCCAAACAAATTTTAAAAACGTTTACTGAAACTAATTGGAAATATATTTTTTATATGTTTTTAACATGTTTTTGTATATGTTCTTTTAAAATTGTAACCGTTTTTAACTGAAAATTGCAACCAACGTATTCATACGTCAGTACATTTGCATGGTTAATATATATATATTTTTTTGTATTGGCGAAATGTTATCCATTTCAACATAAAAGCGTGGCATCAGAGAGCTCAATTGTTCTTCTAGATAATCCTCATGAAAGCAAGGACAGGGGTGAGTTCCTATTATAATCCTTCACATTCACACTAATCCCTTTGCGTTTTAACCACAGTCATCTAAATAATCCCGGACAATACTCCGGCACTCAAAGGTCCTTCACCTTGCTAGCTACTTCTACAAGCTAGTACCTTACTAGCTCCATTTCTGTACTAAAAACATTCCAGACTGAACAAAGTAAAGCAAAAACATTGTTAAATTACATTCAAAACATGCAAAAGTTCCATTCCACCTGCGTCGGAGAGGAAGCCTCGAACAAAGACATGAAACACGTCCATTAGCGGCTTAGTGCTTTAATGCGAAGAGGATTAAGCGGTGATATCATTGTTTCAATGATATCATGTTCCTGCCTGGTTTGGTTTAAGTCAGCTGGGTTTCAGCGCGACGCATTTCATCCCGAAGAACGGAATCCTGTGACAACAACGTGAATTGTCTTGTTCATGCTTGGGGTCGCCTTAGCTCTGGAGGTACAGCAGGTTGGCTGGTAAGCTGAAGGTTGCTAGTTGGATCCCCGCTCCTCCTAGCTGAGTGTGGAGGTGTCCCTGAGCGAGACGCCTCAACCTGACTGCACCCGACAAGCTGGCTGTCGCCCTGAAGGGTCGATTGTGTGTGAATGTTTGCGTGAGCCCTTGTGAGTCGCTTTGGATGAAAGCGGCTGCTGAATAAATAAATAAATGCACTGATCGGGAGGGTTTTTATATTTTGGATTTTAACGCCAACTTTGGACGGAGAGTTGTTTCCCCTGTAGAACTGTCCCCTCTCTCCCTCCCTCCTTCTCGCTCTCTCCCTTTCTCTCCCCTTCTCTCATTCCCTATCTCTCTCTCCCTCCCTCCCTCTCTCCCTGCATCACTCCCTCTTCTCCTTCCATCTCTCTCTCTCTCTCTTGCTCTCTCTCTCGCTCTCTCTCTCTCCCTGCATCACTTACTCTTCTCCTTCCATCTCTCTCTCCTCCCTCTATCCCTACCGCTTTCCTTCTCTCATTCTTTCTTTCCTTCTCTCTCTTTCTCCCCCCCCCCCCCCCCCATAGGACTGCATGCGTCTGCTAAACCGAGCGCCTTTATTTTGAAAGCCGATCTTGCAGTAGTCTCTGGAGTCTGAGGAGGAGGGCCGCTCCTCACCTCAGACCCCTCTGTGTCTGATCTGCGGTGACATTCGGCCTATCGCTTGACCGGAACCTTTGACCCCCGGCCGCGCCCGGACCCCCACAGATCGATTGGGGGGGAGGGGGAACGCCATCTTCTGATTGGTCAGTCTCGTCAAGGAATGTTTTACGGGCTGCGTGTGTTGGATTTCAACATTTTCCCGACATTTTGTTACAATAAGCTTTTCTTTCCCTCCACCTAAGTCCATTCAAGGTGTGTGTGTGTGTGTCCTGTGATTGGTGAAGTAGTCGGCTAATCGGTATAGACCTATAGAACGCACACAGACACACACACATAAATATGAAAACAAACACACACATAAAGGGAGAGAGAGAGAGAGCCCCAATCCCAATGTCCGGACTCACAGACTTTATTGCGCGTTCTCATGAAATTAAAGGCTTTAGGGCTGTCCCAATGTCGAATTCCAAAGGGCCTGAGGGTTTGAGTCAACACTTACCCAGCCCTTTCCGTGAGTCCACATCAGTGCAGACTTCCCCTAAGGGAATTACCCACAGTTCAAAGCGTTGTGACGTTTACCGCGGAGACCATAGGGAAATTAGGAAGGTAAACAACAAGACGCTACTGCCTATAGAGTGGCGAAGTCACGCCCCTTCCGGTAGAGCCCATGGGACCTATGAGATTGAAAAATATGAATGGGTTTCAATGGAGAGAAAGTAATTATTTTCTTGTCTCAGTCTTTATATGCCCCGGAATACACATATGTTGTTTGTAGATTTAAATGATAATTTTTCATACAAAGAAAACAACATTTTCGTGAAGAAGTTTGATAATGTAATGTTTTTTCCAAGGGGAGGATAAAAGCATCAAAGGAGGTGAAAACCATTATAAGTGGGGCCATGTTGAGAGTTTCAGTTATGCTGATGGGGAGATTGTCAGTCTTGTCCACGCCAGTCGCAGGGAGCGTGACGGCACATACGAGACATGTAGTCTTTCTCATTGTGTTTTCTCTAAAGCCTGTAACTGAACAATTGCACAATAAACAGTCAAACTCTTGACATGAAAAATTATCATTTAAATCCACAAACAACATATGTATTATCCGGGTCATATAAAGACTGGGACCAGAAGATAATTACTTTCTCTCCATTGAAACCCATTCATATTTTTCGATCTCATAGGTCCCATGGGCTCTACCGGAAGGGGCGTGACTTCGCCACTCTATGCGCGACCAGATAGGAATTTCTGCCTTTTTTTTAGTGAGCCGCATAGTTTGGATCAGCTCACCAACAAGAGCCTGCTCTTTTGGCTCCCAAACGGCTCCTCATATTTCTACCTATAATTCAGCCAAATGTAGCCCGTTCTGACTTTTGATTAGGCCAATAATCACCTAAATTATTCAATGCATCCTTTATACTGAAGTATTCAAAGGTAAAAATTATATTTTCGAATATGAATAAATTGCTTTAGCCGATTGATTTCATTGCATTTACAAAAAAACAAAAAAAACATCAAAATGAGAATTCCCGAACCGGCATGTGTCAGCAACATCTTTGTCATTAAACGTTGTCAAGGTAACATGTGCTCTCCTGAAGTGCTGTCCCAATCCCATATATACCTATCTGAGGCCATGTGGCCTCACACACTCGCTCACTTAGCACCTGAGATCAATTAAGTCTGTGAGTCCTTAGTCCTCAGGGCTCACTTTGGGATTGGGCAAGAGAGAGAGAGGGAGATAATGAGGGAGAGGGGGGAGAGAGTATTAATGGGGGAGAGAGGTATTGGGGGAGGGAGAAGAGAGGGGGAGAAGAAATCTGAGATAAAGGGGGAGAGAGAAAGGGAGACAAAATGAGAATGGAGAGAAAGGGGGATAGAGAGAGGGGCAACTGGGATGTGGTATCAGCAGCCTCACCTGGTCCGAGTCTCTGGGGCGGAGGCTGACCTGACACCTGTTGCTCGTTGACCAATCAGAGGTCAGCACACTTAATCCTTGGCACTTGTTTCTTTACTGCACCGAGAGATATACTGATGTTTCTCTCCCTAAAGATTGTATGTCCAAGTTGACAACTTTAATAATATATTATAACTTCAGGTATTAATTGCATTGATTGCAAGTTTCATTTAGCCAAAGGAAACGGGTATTAATTTATAATAGTTGTATGATTAAATGAAAGGGGATCGGATTAAACCAGTGTATACTTCTTCTCACTCCTTTTCAAATGTGTTAAGAAAAAAGGGTTAAAGTTCCTTGTTTTTGATTCTGCGAATTGATGATGCATGTTTTTCTTGCATATTTGAAATAAATAATAATCAATCAATCTCCTGGCAAATGGCCCTTTATCAAGCGTGCAAGTGTACAGTATCATCTATTCTTTCCCGAGGGTCAAAGTCGATTTTTAACATTTGGACCGTTAACATTTTCAAATAAACAAGAATTAACGGATGGAACTAATGTTGGACACCTCGAAGGGCATTATCCCGCTTATAACATGGTCACTTGCCAAAGAAAATAAATGAAGACCATTCATTTATATTTTCATGCGTTTTACAATCCAAATATAATTTTTTTCACAAGCCATAACTTTGTTTCCCTGGTAACGCCTGAGGGTTTGACTAGTTCCTGGAACAATCATTACCCTCCTGTAAGGTTCTTATGCAACTGAAACATTGTTCACTCCAGTAAATAGGACGGACCTTAACTTCGACTTGGCAATGGGAGGTATTCTAGTCCGCTCAGCTATGAGCCAGAGACCTAACGTTATGCATTGTACATATTTATAATTCGAAATTCGTCCCAGCCTTTATACCAAAGATACTATAGGGTCTAGAGCAGGGGTCTTCAACGTTTTCCAGGCCAAGGACCCCCAAACTGATGGAGAGATGGAGCGAGGACCCTCTACTTATATATTGTATAAAATTGTGTTATATATTAAACTGTCCTTCTTCTTAATTGAAGGAGCAGGCAGAGAAAAGCTCTCTCCTGCTGGACTTTCATTAAAATCAAATACATAAAAATGTCGCAGCCAGTCCAGATGTGTCAGGTGTGCGCCCTCCTTTTTTCTTATATTGAATACTATTGGCTAGCACCTGTGGATTACCTTTGGATATGCGCACCACCCCTCTTTTTAGGTGTGTGCTAGAGACATGCGAACGTACGCCATATAGTACATTTGGATCATATGATAGGAATAGATCTATTCCAATTAGAAATCAGATCAAAAGTGTCCATGTAAACGCGGCTAGTGTGTTGGATTCATTTTAATGTGTATTTAAAGACATTTCAATTTGTGGAAACAATTGCAGGGGGAATATAAAAAAAATGTCCAATCAACCAAAACTTTCGCGACCCCCTGAAGTACCTCTGCGGACCCCCTAGGGGTCGCGGACCCCCTGTTGAAGACCTCTGGTCTAGAGCATATAACCACGTTCTCTGATTACAGTTTAATTCATTTTTCACAATTTACCAGCTCTCGTTTAGAAGGCTGAACAGACAATTTGACTAGAACTACTTAGCAGGTAGTTGTTTTTTTGCGTTTAAGATATTAAGTGATTTCTTGCCGATTATCCATGGCTGCATTTGTGAATGTCGGCACACATCGAATAATCGATTATTCGTTCATACCACCCACTGATTATTCGACCATGAAAATTTTTAGTTATTCACATCCCTAGTATTATCCAAAGCACCTTAAAATAAGTACAGTCAAAAAAAAGTATAGTCAAAAAAAGTAAAAGTCTGCTTTATTGTCAATTCCTAAATATGTGCAAGACAAATCGAGTAATCTAAATTTCGTTTATCTCCGACCCACGATGAAATACAGAGGAAATTATAAAATGAGGTAAAATAGAATAATTAATATTGACAATAAATAATTCTAAATAATGCAACGTAAGAGAGACAAAGACAAACCGGTATATATACAGTAAAGTAAAACAAATGAAAAATAAAATAAATGACCTGAATGTAATTGTTCAAATGTAAATTATTACTCATAGCATAAGACGATAAAAATAGGTGGGTTTAAAAGTTGGACAGTAGCCAGTTTCACTCCCTTTTTGTCTGGTCTGTTTTGGAATGCGTGGATTCTTACGGACGCTTAACGTTCGTGCTGACTTTGTTCAGGTTTGCCCCTTGATAGGAAGGTCTATCGGGACCTGGCTGACCTATGGGCGAGGGAGGAGGGGGTTTATGACCTTGCCGGGGGGCCGGAGGCCGTACAACTTCGCCCCGTCAGCGTGTTCACACACACGCATAAAGACGCGCACACACAGACACACAACATGCATAAAGAGGTCCACACACACTTAAAGAGGTACACACACACATAAAGACGCACACACACACAGAGACAAACACGCACACATAAAGAGAAACACACTTAAATACCCACGCACAAACACATAACAGAGCATCAGTGCCATCCCAAGTTAGGAGTTGTCGACGGTCATCATCATAATCATCTGTTAGCATCACAGAATGTTTATTTCTCGGTTTCCCCGGAAAGCAATCCGAAGCTCTGACGGTGTTAACTCTGCTAACGACCCTTGCTCATGGCTATAGGCAGGTTTTCGTCTGGGTTGTCGGAGGCAAAGCGAGAGAGCCTTGATTGTGTTGTTTTGGGTTCACGCCCAACGTCTGGGAATTAGGTTTTTAACACAGTGTCACTGAGTCATAACTATTTAATTGTGATGCAATGTGGTCTCACTTAAGTGTGTGTGTGTGTGTGTGTGTGTGTTTACAGGCCAGGAGGAGAGGAAGATGAAGCCTAAGAAGGAGAAGATGAAGGAGAGGAGAGACCGATGGCTCAACAGTAAGCTTGCTCTCTCTCTCTCTCTCTCTCTCTCTCTCTCTCTCTCTCTCTCTCTCTCTCTCTCTCTCTCTCTCTCTCTCTCTCTCTCTCTCTCTTCCCCCCCCCCCTTTTTTTATAAATGTTTGCTGTCTTTACTTTTGAAACATGAATCAGTTAAAATCAACAAAAATGCAAACATTTGAAGTCAATTGGTTCGAGGACAAATAATGAATTTGTTAAATCTTGAGAATCACAAATCCCTGGCTTTTATTATAAGTTCCCTCATGAAAAGACTATTCCGAAATCTGTAATCTTTACAAATTATCCGTACAGTTACCAAAACGCATGCAAGTTACAAAAAACCTAAAAAAATATATTTTTTCTCATTTTAAAAAGTTGTGTTTGCGATGGTGGTTCGTCCATCGTTCGCCTGACACCTTATTCAATTAAAACATAGTTAAATTCAAACCTAATTAAAACACAAAATATACCCCCAAAACCAGCTAATACGTTTTTTTTTAACGAAAGTCGTACACTTGGGAAATGACATCCGCGGTTTACCAAGACTAAAGGGTCAGTTATGGTTTCACGACGACGCAACGTGTGGGGGGTTACGGACCCCTTACGCCCTTGCGTGCGCCTCCCCAAAAATGTAAGTGGGACGAAGCAGCAAGGGCTGGGATTGGTCCGCTCCCTAAAACCCGGCGCAGAACCACAACAGGTTCCCTACCCCGGCCAGAGCGACTGCGTGGTCATTGCGTTGGGTCCTGGGCCGGGCTGAAGGTCTCTCCGTCTTACTCCCAGTAAGACACCGCCCGTACACCAACCGCCCCCCCTTTCCCCCACCACCACCACACCCTCCACCAGCACCAGCAGCAACACTATCTGCTCTAATTGCGATCAGCCTTGTAATGCTATCTGCTGAGACAATCAATCCCCCCAGTAACACAAACCATATCCTCTTCATATAATCAGGCCTTAATGGCCTGGGCCTGTCTCCCGGCTCGTTCGCCATCCCTCTGTCTCTCTGTCTCTCTGCCTGCCATCTCTTTCTCGCTCGCTCGCTCGCTCACTGTCTCTCTTGCTCTCCCTCTCTCGTTCACTCGCCCTCTCTCTGTCTCCCTCTAATCCTCTCTTCTGTAAATAACTTTTTTCTCCTCTCCTCTCTCCCCCCTCCACCCTCCTCTCTCCTCCTCCATCCCCCCCCTCCCCTCTCTCCTCCCCCCCCCTCTCCAGAGATCAGCTCCATCAAGCTGGCCCGGGAGCAGCAGGCGGCGTTGGCACGGCGACAGGCGACGCCCGTCGTGGGGGACATGAAGGCTCTGGCCGACGCCCTCCCGGAACTCTCAGAGCTGATTGGCCCCGCATGCGCCGCCTCCGACTCCGCCCGACGCAACCGCAACCGCAAGAACAGAGTGTGGGTGGAGCCTACGGGGGGGGGGGGGATGAAACGTCTTTCATTTCATTTATTTATTTTCAGGACAGTTCACTTTAGTCTACATTTCTGTAAATGCGCCAGTGTTAGCCAGCAGGCTAACTTTCAACTGTAGTCCTTTGGCAAGATGTTAAGCTAGGCACAGGATGGCTAAAAATGAAAACATATTAAAGAATACACACAGCAACAGATAACAACTGTGTTACATGATCCCAATAGACTCCATTAAAACATATACAAAAACAACCATTCATACACACCGTAGGTTAGACAAGAGAGCTACATCAATACATAGCAACAGACACACACTTAGCTTAAATACCATCAAAGGTGTTCACATGTGTGATTGCTTAAAAGCCAGTCCTTAAGACGGTGGGTGAATGTATGGTGGGGGGTGCAATTTCTGATCTCCACTGGCAATTGGTTCCATAGTTAGGAGGCTCTCAGAGAGAAACATAATTGACCAAAGGAGCTGGACCTAAGAGGAACGACACAGTCCCCTCTTAGAGCAACCCTTGTGGGTCTGCTGTTCGATTTTTCTCTGCTGTATAAAAGTGCAGAGTGGTGGGGGAGCCTTGCCATTGATAATGTAAAAAATTAGACATACGTCAGTTTGTATTAAAATGTTTTCCCAGCTGAGCAATTTATATTTGTCAAGGATGTAACAGTGGTGGTAAAGTTTGTGTTTTCTGTCCAAAGCTTAATAAGATGAGCCTTAATGTTGTGCTGTTCACCTGATTCCACCTCGTCATATGTTATGTTAAGCGGGGAATTATCATAGAATTCATATGCTATGATAGTCTTCAGGGGAACAACACTTTTTACTGACCCAAATTTTTCTCCTCAACCTCTCCCTCCTCCTCCACCTCTCCCTCTCCCTCCTCCTCCTCTCCCTCCTCCTCCTCATGTTTGTGTCCTCCTCCTCTCCCTCCTCCTCCTCATGTTTGTGTCCTCCTCCTCTCCCTCTTCCTCTTCCCCCTCCTCCTCCTCATGTTTGTGTCCTCTTCCTCTTCCTCCTCCTCATGTTTGTGTCCTCCTCCTCTCCCTCCTCCTCCTCATGTTTGTGTCCTCCTCCTCCTCTTCCCCCTCCTCCTCCTCATGTTTGTGTCCTCCTCCTCTCCCTCCTCCTCCTCCCCCTCCTCCTCCTCCTCATGTTTGTGTCCTCCTCCTCTCCCTCCTCCTCCTCATGTTTGTGTCATCTTCCTCTCCCTCCTCCTCCTCCTCATGTTTGTGTCCTCCTCCTCCAGGCCTGTGAAGAAGAAGCCGGAGCCCACAGACTTCACTCTGATGAAGCAGTCGCAAAAACGCAAACTCCTGTAAGAGAGACACAAACACACACATGCACGCACACCAAAACACACAAACACACGCGTGCCAAAACACACACACGCACTCTAGGGATGGGCGATATGGCCTAAAATCCATATTGCGATATACATTGCAGCCTCTTGCGATAACGATATATATCACGATATAAAAATCATAAAATAACCGCTTCAGAACAGGTTACATAGACCCTAGAACTGCTAAATGTATTTTAAAAATAAAAGAGAAATATAGTATGTCGTTTTGAGAACATTTATTGTGCAACACTGTAATCATTCAACATAATGTTGCAGATAAATAAAATTCAAGTATATTAGCTGCTGAGACAAAGAAAAGCGTCAAGTATTGGGTTTCTTTCCTTTAGTGCAAACCATTCTAAAAGGCACTACACTTAGGGCGTATTCACACCAGGAAAGTCCTTAGTTCGATCGCTATGGTCCGGACCAAAACGCAATGTTTATTCTTTTGTTTGGTGCGGTTCCTTTTCACATTGCAATTTTTCGCAAGAGTCCAATAATTTGTCGACAACGCACGTGTCTGCGTAGATTGTTCAATCATTGGACAAGACAGTCGGGGGGGTGGGGTAACGCGGGGTAACGCATAAAAAAAAAGTAAACAAAGACAACAAACTATGGAGATTCAGAGTGCTGCCCTCGTTTTGCTTATACTGATTGGTTTCATTCTGTTACAAACATTTGCAGTACTTTAAGAGCATCAGAGGCGTTTGGCACAACGTCGATTTTATGATGTTATGCTATCCGCGGACCGCTCGAACGCCTTCTCCCCCATCCTTGTACTGAATGTATTAAATGCATCGGTACGTTCTCCAGCATACTTTATATGTTGGGGTCTGCCCAAATATCCAAAAGACATTTCCTCTCATCTTCGCTACAATGAGCCAAGGCTCATTGTTAACGGGTCTGATAACGTGATGCCGGTCAAATAACGTGACGTTGATCTTTGAATTTGCCGCGCTAATCAAACAATATAAATAAACAAACAGCAATGGGAGCCTTTTTGCGTCCAAAAAGGCATATTATTTTTAGAACTGGGTCGGACCGAGCGCGGTCGCGTTCACATCTCAAGCGAACCGCACCAGGGTTCGGTTGGAAGCGAACCGAGAACACCTCTTCGGCTGGGTCTCGGACCGGCTGTTTGGTCCGCACCAGAGTTCGATGGTTTGTATTCACACCAGCCCTAAAGGTCCACACCAGCGATTTTTTTGGTTTGGTTCGAACCAAATAAAGCAGGTGTGAATACGCCCTAAGTTTAAGTCCTTGGTTCTTAAATGCCACCCAAGATGCAGAGAACAGGAAAAACTGGTGTCTATTTAGATAAGGAACAGACACTGACAATTAGGGATGGGCATCATTAATTGATGATCGATCATTGATTGTTAAGAATTTTGTCGATCACGTGATATCTTTTATCGATCAAAAGGAGGTTGTATCCCATATTGTGAGAGCGGAACAGCCAAGCCGCTGCTTGTCTGTTTAATACAGATTTTGTCTTTTTGATTTGATTCCCATATTTAGTGCGCACTAAACGAGTTTGGTCCCATGGTGCAGACCTTTTGGGCTGTTGCGAATACAAACCATGGAACTCTGGTGCGGACCAAACAGCCGGTCCGAGACCCAGCCGGAGAGGTGGTCTCGGTTCGCTTCCAAACGAACCCTGGTGCAGTTCGCTTGAGATGTGAAAGCGAAATGAGTCGTGACCCAACATGGAGCAAAGAGGAGACGGAATGTCTATTGGATATTTGGGTCCGATATCCAAAAGACATTCCGTCTCCTCTTTGCTCTGTGTTGAGCCACGACTCAATTTCACCCGACGGTCCGACAAAAGCACATAAAAAGTATGCTGGAGGACTTCCGGGTAACGGTCAAGCAGCATGGACGCTTGAATAGTGTGCTCCCTAACGCCAACACAATAAACTCCGTAAGAACTCGAAAATATAACAAAGGAAGATACATAGTCGTTGATAATGAGCGGTGGATCAAAGACAGGAAAGAACAAAAAAATCCCGCACAGTAAAGGCAAAGAAATGAGTCGTTCTGACGAGGAATTAGACGAGCTTACTGAACCTACAGCTATGGCTACAATGCAAGCTAGCTTAGATAGCATTAGCAAGCAAATCCAAGCCATGCAAAAACAGCTGAAAATTGACCTGAAAACTGTCAAAGACGGCATCACCACTCAAGTGAAAAACGAACTGGCTGAGTTTAAGGAGGACGTTAACCAGAAACTTGTCAAAATAAACGCAGACGTAGAAGAGCAAAATGATAGGATAGACGCCGCTTTGACTCGCACTGAAGAATTCAAGCAGTGGAGTACTGATGCAAAATGTGCACTGAAGGACATACTAAAGGAACAGAAAATAATGATAAGCTCCAGGCGGAACAACCTGCGAATATACGGCATTCCAGAAGATGCAGAGCTGAGAAGCGATTCGGTCGTGGCGTTTATTGACAAACGGTTAAAAGACGAGCTTTTAATTGAAACAGACCTCCAGATTCAACGAGCCCTGGCGCCGAAGCCGAAGACAGAACAACCACCAAGGTCGATTGTCCTCAACTTTCAGCAGTTTAATGTGAAGGAGATGGTTTTGAAAGAGGCGTGGGGAAAGAAAACGGTCAAGCTCGGAGAAAGTAGGATTTATTTTGATCATGACTACTCTGTGAGGATGCTGCAACAACGCAAAGCGTACACGAAAATGAAGAGGATTCTAAAGGGGGGAGGCATCCGCTTTCAGACACCCCTCAACAAGATGCGTAATCACTGGGCTAGTGGAAGGAAGATGTACGGCAGCGCGGAGGAAGCAGATGGTGACATGAGGAGAAAAGGATTTGAAGTGGATGACATCACTGATACCAGAGGCGCTACAGTCCGTGACGGGCTCCAGTCGAGTGGGCTGGTGCCTTGGGGACGCGTCGGGAGAGAACGAGACCGAACCTCGCAGGGAGGCACACGAGCGAACGGACGGCTGCAAGAATACCAACGCGAGGACAACAACGCGAGATGAATACCTAACTCTTAAGTATAAATGTGAATAACATATCCTTAAATTTTAATTCGGGTCAAAAAAAGAAAAAGGTTAGTGTTTAATTCGATGTGACCTAAAGGGATTTTGATATCAGACTTGTTGGCTCAAAGGGACTGAAGCACAGCTGCCTACAACATAGTCTAGTATGGTCAGATCTACCCCTTATGGGTTACATCTTACTACTAGCTAGGGGCCCTTCTCCCTCAAAAGGCATTTTCCCTCAAAACTAAAGGAGGGTTAACGTATGAGGGTTGTTGAGGTTGCTTTTTCTGTTTATAGTTATATTACGTTATTTTTTCATATGTTTGTTTCATATGATGTTACACCACAATGTGAACAGACCAAAAACAGCCTATGAATACCAAACAAGAATGTATTAAACTTATGTCTCTAAATGTTAATGGCTTAGGAAACCCAGTCAAAAGAGCAAAAATGATAGCTAAAATTAAAAAGGAGAGGACGCAGATTAACTTCCTGCAAGAAACCCACCTTCACAAACAGAACATGAAAAGTTGAAAAGATTTGGATTTAAAAACACTTTCTATAGCTCCCATTCTAACACCCGCAAAAGAGGTGTTGCAATACTAATTCCTAATGCCACCAAATTTGAATATCAAAAAGAAATAAAAGATAAAGAGGGACGTTATATTATTGTAAAAGGAACAATTGACCAAGCTATGGTAACATTGGTGAACATATATGCCCCACCTGAAAGTGATAAACACTTCTTTAAATCCCTATTTGATCTGATTGCTGTAGAAATGGAAGGTGTATGTATATGTGGAGGAGATCTCAATGTGATAATGAACTATGACCTAGACACAACTAGTCGCAAGAGAAATAGGAAACCTATCACAAAGGTAGTGAAAAATACATGGGAAGAAATGGGCTTTTTTGGTGTATGGAGGGAACTACATCCACTACAGAGAGACTTCAGTCATTATTCAGCAGCACACTCCGTATACTCAAGAATTGACAATTTTTTTATGCAGAAGGAAGACGGATAGAATCCAGGAATGTCAAATTTGAGTGGCCGATTTGTCGGACCATAGCCCAATCTATTTAAAAATATATTTGAAGTCCAGACGAAAAGACACAATATGGAGATTAAACGTGGGGATATTAAATAAACAGGTGGCCGAACAAATCAAAGTTGAAATACAGAAGTACTTAGAGGAGAATGATAATGACGAGACAGACCCAGCAATACTATGGGATGCTCTAAAAGCTGTCATACAAGGAAAATTAATTGCAATTACAAGTAAACTTAAAAAAGAAATAGAAACTCAGTACAAATCTGACCTGAAACAATTGGAACAAAAACAAAGAGAAAAATGACAAAAAAATAGAGCAACAAATGAAAGAGGTGAGACACTACAACAGGAAAAAGAGATAAAGGCTAGGTATTTAAAACAAAATTACTATGAATTAGGATCTAAAGCTGCCAAATTATTGGCGAAGATTACCTAAGAAGCAGGCAGGGATTACAGTCAAACTATGTGATCCTCATACCAACCAAATTAAATATGAACCAAAAGAAATTGAAAATGTGTTCAGGGATTATTACAAAGATCTTTACGCCCAAACATCAACAAAAAATCATAAGGATACTAAAAAATGTCTACACTCCCTGGATCTGCCCTCTATAGGTATAGTGCAAAATGAACGCATAACAGCAAAGATATCTACAGATGACATCCAAAAGGCAATAAGAAAATTGAAAACAAACAAGGCTCCCGGTACTGACGGATTTTCATCTGAGTGGTACAAAAAACTTGAAAAAGAACTGTCGTCAGTATTACTTAGAGCCTTTTAATTGGACCATTACCAAAGATAACACTCCTCCCTCATGGAAGGAAGCAATAATTAGTCATTCCCAAACCACTGAAGGATAAAGAATACTGCCAAAATTATAGACCAATATCGATTCTTAATATAGATTGCAAACTTTATACCACTATAATCTCAAACAGGCTCTAAACAATAGTATCAGATTTGATAGATGAGGACCAGACTGGCTTTGTCTTAGGTCGACAAAAATACCAGCAGCATTGATCAGCCTAGATGCCGAAAAGGCATTCGATAGGGTCAACTGGGATTTTCTATATTTAACCTTTAGAAAGATTTGGATTTAATGAGAAAACAATTCAATGCAAATCACTCTATAGCAAACCAACAGCTAGAATTAAAGTAAACGGCTCACTATCGGACAGATTTACTTTGGAAAGAGGAACCAGACAGGGCTGCTGTCTCAGCCCTACCTTGTTTGCTCTCTATATAGAACCATTAGCCCAAATGATTAGACAAGAGGATGTAATAGCAGGAATAGATATCAATGACCAAAACCATACTATAAGTTTTTTCGCGGACAACGTTTTGATCATATTAAAAGATCCAGTAAACTCCTTTATGAAACTTATGCAAATTTTAGAACATTTTGGCGTACACTCGGGTTACAAATTAAACATATCTAAAACTCAAATTCTCATGTTTTACTGCTCTCCAATTGAAGAACTTAAAGAATTAAACTTAAATTGGAAAGCTAAATCAATTCAATATTTATGCATTAGCATAAGCAAAACTTGTCACAGCTTTTCCAAACAACTATGACCATATTGATGGCCACATACGGAAAGATATTGAAAATTGCTCAACTTATCCACTGAGCCTCACTGACAGGATGAATGCAGTGAAAATTAATATTTTGCCACGTTTATTATATTTGTTTCTATCTTTTTTTTGCCTGTTGGTATACCACATATCCAGTTTCACAATTGGGATAGACTAATATCTAGATTTATTTGGGGGGGGGAAAACCGAGAATTCGATATTCCACTCTACAGCTGCCAAAAGACAAGGGGGGGGCTGGCACTTCCTAACTTCACAGAATACTTCAATGCAGCACAATTGTGTCCACTTATTTACTGGTGTAATGTTGATTATGTAGCTCGTTTGAAAGATATTGAAATGGCTACATCTGGGCCCCTGGGTCAACCACTCATAGGGCAAAGAGAAATTCCCGCCAATACTAAAGAAGAGGAAGAATTAGACCCAATAACAACTTTTACCTTAAATACATGGTATTCCGTTATCAAACAACTTAAAGTGGGAAGGGAACTTGGTCTATTAAAATGGGTAGCTTTTGATAAAGAATTCACACCGGGAACTTCTGATACCAGATTCAAACAGTGGACTGAGATGGGTATATATGTGGTATATATGTGGAAAATACACAGTCACTTGGATGGAGAGAATTCACTTTGAAAAACCACATTTGTTTCTTTATTACGCCGAAGATTACTAGCAAACAAATGAATTCTCAATAACCCTGCTGGAGACTGCGCAACTATATGGATCCTAACCATACACATGTGTTTTGGAGCTGCAGTAAAATTCAACCTTTCTGGGAACATATCCATGTCGTGCTGTGCGAGGTTCTAGCATACAAAATCCCCCAAACTTGTCTTGTCCTATACCTGGGACATATGGAAGGAACTGTGCACAAAGGAGACCAACATTTGATTGCGATTCTTCTTGCTGCAGCAAAAAAGGCCATCACTATGAACTGGCTCCAGACGGTTGCACAAAAACAAATAAAATAAAAAACGAAAAAAAAACAAAAAGTATGCTGGAAAATATTCATAAAAATGCCGATGCATTTAACAAATTCCGAGTCAGGATGAGGGAGAAGGAGTTGGACCGGTCCATAGATCATCTATATCACGCTGGATATCCATGATTGTTTACTTTCACCGGCGCTTTCTCCGTCTTTTTTTTTCCTTTGACGCTTTACCCAGCCCCAGACCTTTTTGTCCAATGATTAAACGTTCTTTGCACACATGCGGGTTTGTTGACAAATTCTGGCACTGTTGCGAAAATTGCAATGTGAAATGGAACCGCACCAAATCAAAAATTAAACATTGTATTTTGCTTCAACATGCATTATCGAGATAGACCGATAGAATTAAAATCTCTATCGTAGGCCATTTTTTTATCGTTTATATTGTATATCGTTTATATCGAGCATTACTAACGCACGTGCGCCAAAACACACACACACACACACGCAAGCCAAAACACACGCGCGCGCCAAAATACATACACGCACCAAAACACATACACACACCAAAACACACACACACACACACACCAAAAAACACACACACACCAAAACACAAACACATACCAAAACACACACACACACACACACACTATTAGTAGCTTAGCGAGGAGAGTACTGTAGCCTCATTAAGCACTTTGGTGTCAATTGCATTTATTTGTATTATATAATCTTTCACCAAGATGTTTTAACGATTACGTTTTTGACAATAATGACCGATCTGTGGGTATTTTTCTAAAATGTTCTCGATCTGAAGACCGCTTTGAACACGGTGTTCTCTGAGAGACCGTTTCTCTGGAATGAGTACAACAATAGAATAGACAATATGAACTTATATCAGAAGAAGAGTTATTTACAACACCAAAACTAACTCCTGTCTGTGTGTCTGTCTGTGTGTGTGTCTCCCCCCCCCACCAGGGAGTCTGAGATGAGTCGGTTCGGGGAGGCGATCCGCTCCCTGGCCTCACGCTCCAACCCCCTCGCCGACATCGGAGAGCAGCTGAGGAAGAGGATGAGGCAGCAGGAGGAAGGCCACCCGGGACCCTTATAGGACCCCCGCTGTGCCCCCCTCATCCCCCCCTGGGGGGTGAGGACCGGGGCAAGACTGTCTAACACCCCCCCTCCCATAGACTTGAAACGAGGAACAAACACACACACAGGCCTCAGAAACAGGCCGACACAGACGCACACAAATGAGAATACACACACACACACACACACATGTAGTTCTGTCCAACCCATCCCCCTTTTATAAAATCAAAGTGAGTACCAAACACACACACACACACCTCGGACACTGGCCAAACCACACACATGGCAACACACACACACACACTCCTCCCATGTTTCTGGCGTTCGATGGGGATTCGAATCCCAGAACCGGAAGTTTGCGACGCTCCCGGACGACAAATTCTCAGATGTTTATAAAGGACAATTCTGGTATTTTGAACATTGAGCCCCCTTTCTGGTTTGTCTAGGATGAAATAGAGTGGTTAACACCGAAATTTTGAATATTGGTCCTGTCTCGAGTATTTGGCTAATTTCAAATCGCCCCTGCCTGCTTCACAATGGCTGGCTATGGGCATTTATGAAAACACCCCGAAAGGTTTGTTTTCAGAAATGTGAAACTCATCGAGTCGTTAGTTCCTAATCATGTGTTTTATTTGGCATTTTGTAAATCTGCATTTTGAAAATGAAACAGAAACTGGACCAGAACAGGAAAAACAACAAACGGAAGTGTAGGTTTGTTGTAGTCTTTTCGCTCGGTTCTCCGTATGAACAGTAGGGCTAGAACTGAGCGAATTGAATACAAGCACCCCCCTTTCTGTTTCTGTTTCCGGTCCGGTTTCCGTTTCATTTACAAAATGCAGATTTATAAAATGCCAAATAAAACAAGACAAACGAATTTCGATGTATTTCGTATTTCGCTACGATACTTGATTAGGAACATCAACGAACATCACTTACGACTCGATGAGTTTCACATTTCTAAAAACGAACGTTTCGGGGTGTTTTTGAATGCCCATAGCCAGCCATTGTGAAGCAGGCAGGGGCGATTCGAAATTAGCCAAATACTCGAGACAGGACCAATATTCAAAATTTCGGTGTTAACCACTCTATTTCGTCCTAGACAAACCAGAAAGGGGGCTCATTTGTCCTTTAAGTGTTTTATGGATGATGGGGGGTGGGGGGGGGGGGCAATAAGCCGCTCCGTTGGATCAAACAAAGACATTTCCTGCTGGTTGTGGCACTGTTGGCACTGGTGTTACTGGTGGCACTGGGGTTAATGGTGTTACTGGTATCAATGGTGTTACTGGTATCAATGGTGTTACTGGTAGCACTGGTGTTACTGGTTGGTGCAGCTGAGTACCATTTGGTGGCAGTCTATAAAGAGTGGTCGCTGCCCTTTTTTTTCGGCTATTTTGTCACGGTGTTTGCATGTCCTTTGATGCGTTCACCACTCTTCTGTTTTCATTTGTTTGGAAAGATTGTTTCACTTGAAATAAATTGTGAAATGTTTTTATGGCAATGGCGGTGGGTTTCTGTCTTTACCGCGATCTCATTGATGACGGTACTCAAGATGCGACTCTAGAACTCCTCTCCCTCCTCCACCTCTTCCTCCTCCTCCCCCTGCTCCTCATCTCCCTCCTCCTTCTCCTCCCCCTCCTCTCCTTCTCCACCTCCTCCTCCTCCTCTACCTCCTCTTCTCCCTCTTACTCCTTCTCCTCCTCCTCAAAAAGCTCTACCTAATAACAGGCTGCTCCGGTAATATACTAAAGTTCCAAGTTTTGTGTTCTGGTGATCAGTTTTGCAGAATAGTGAAGTTTTTCTCAAGCTCTCGACTAGCGACTAGTGCTGCGTTAAAATTCCATGGAAACTTTGCACGAAGTAAAAAACCACACGTTTTAAAAGTTGCACGGTCGTTTGAAATACCCCAAACATTCATAGAGTGTTTGGGGTATAATTTTCTGTATTTTAATTATGACTATCGGTCCAATGTTTTTTTTGTATTATTTTTCTTTTTGGTTATCCACTCTACAGCACTTTGGTCAGTTTATGCTGCGTGTAAATGTATTTTATAAATTAAACTGCTGACTAATTTAAACGACTTACTAATTAAAATAATTACTTTACGAATTAAATCTACTTACTTTCATTACAATGTGATGGTTCAGCGCAAGAAAAAGCTAATCAATAGCAGCTACGGTGTAAGCGCGGCGCCATTAGCGCTCATCAATAATGCAGCTCGCCCCGCCGCATCAAAGTGTCAAATTAAAAGAAACCGGAGATCAGTGTACGCAACTATAAATACTTTGACGCGGGGGCAGCTTGTTTTATTATCGAACCCTTTCACTTTTTTACCCTTCCCATAACTGTCAGCGGTTTGCCCTTTGCCGAGCGACGGAATCGATGAATTGTCCCGACAAAAGTCGAGCTATTTCGTTAATGTTAAAAAAGATTTTTTTGCTATTTCGGGAATTTATATAAAATATATTATTTTTCACATTGGACGCATTCCGTTGTTGGTTATTTGCGACTTTATTACAGTTGAAAGTTCTAATATTTGTCCCTTCGAATAAAACTATAGAAATCGTTTTTTTGTACTTGTTTTTTATTGTAAAATGGTACTGGTCAAACGAGGGTTTTGTGCTTGATCCGTTAAGAGTGGGTGAAATTGTACAAGGTTGAGTCACTTTAATCTTTGGTTACACCTGTAACCGTGGATAATGAGGTTTAAAGGGGATTCAAGATTCAAGCTGGTTTATTGTCGTATGCACAACAATTATAGCAGCAGTCGCTGGCAATGCTATTCTTGAGTCTCAGGCTTCTCCAACAATGCGATATAAAAATAAAACGTGTCAGAGAAACAAACTGGTAGGAAATAATTGGGATAAAATAAAATTATGATAATAGCTGTAAACGAAATAGAATACTGGGTATTAAATAATTAGAATAAAGTAGAAATATACTAATTATAGCTGTAAACGAAATAGGATACTGGGCATGAAATAATTAGAATAAAAATAGTAATATAATGATAGCTGTAAACCAATTGGAATACGGGGCATGAATAATTTGAATAAAAATAAAACTTTAAATGAAATAGAATACTTGGCATGATTTGAAATAACAAAAATAAAATAAAAATATAATAACTAAATCAATTTGAATACTGTACATGGAATAAATAAATGTGAAATAATGATATTTCAGCGGAATATGTACCAATGTTGGAGAGATAAGTTGCTATTTAAAATAAACGTATAACGCCAGTCGAACCGGTTTGCCCCAGCGGTCTAAAGGTGACCTACTTGTTTCCTCGAAGGCGTTTTTTAATTGAAGATGAATTTCCAGCTCAAGATAATGGAGTGTGTGTGTGTGTGGGGGGGGGGGGGGGGGGGGGCGGGTGGAAGTATGTGAATGTGTGTGCGTGTGTGCACGTGTTTTTGTGTGTGTGTGGCGGGCGGTCTTCTCTGCGTCCCTCCACCCTGCGGTGCTGGTTCAAGGGGCCGGTGTAGGAGCTGACGGAGGCGCTTTAATGCACTTTATTTAGTCTGCTGAGGCATTCCTTATTCAGGGGGTTCACATCCAGTCAGGTTTTACATGTGCGTGTGTGTAGGTATGTATATGTGTGTGTGTATTTGTACAGTATGTGTGCATTCATGTGTGTGTGTGTGTGTGTGTGTGTATGTATACATGTATGTATTTGTATGCGTGTGTATACGTTTGTGTGTGTGTAAATGTATGTAGATATATTTGTGTTTGTGTATGTGTGTCTCTGTGTGTGTGTTTTTGTGTGTGTGTGTGTAGGTATGTATGTGTGTGTGTGTTTGTGTATAGGTATGTATATGTATATATACAGTATGTGTGTCTGTATGTGTATATGTATGAATATGTGTATGTGTGTGTGCGTGTGTGTGTTCATTAAAAGCCCATTCCAGGTCACCACTCTGTGGAGTTGTGTGTGTGTAACGTAGATGCCCTATATAGCTCCTAATACTGTATGTATTTTGCTCTCTCCCTCTGGTATTTTTCCATTAGGATCAGTCGGGGAGGGGGGGGATGCTGGTATCTGATTGGACAATTTAAGGGGTTGCGTTTGCCTCATGAACAAAAAATCTGACAAATATTTATTTCAACAAGATAATAACAAATACAATTTTCTGTTTATTATTTAGTTAATTGACGAACTTTCCGTCAACTGCTACACTATGCAACAGTGCGTTAGTACACTGTTAGACAACAGGAATTAAATTACGAAATGTAAAAAAAAAAACGGTTGCTAAGTGCGGTGGGGTTAATGGACGAGGGATTTGAACGGTGGTTGTCGTAAAAATACACTCCGGAACCGCACATTCTCATCTGCTTCATATTACAATAAAATTGCTGATTTTCTCGGATATTGTTTGAGGAAAGGACAAGGTCTTGTAAAACAGGACTTAAACTATTAAATATGACCAGGGGTTGAACTTTGTTGATAAATGATAATGGTGGATAAATTAAAACCAACAACACACATTCAGAGACACACACACTTACTAAGTGACGTCACAGCGTACCGCGCTACCGTGCAATTGTTGTTACATTCGTTTATTTGTTTATTTGTTCTGAGAGACATATTGTGTGCTTTTACGCAAAACACACTCACACACACACACACCAGGCCAACATCTCGCGATTTAACCCCATTCTTTCATCCGCTCACCAAGGGGGGCCACAGAAGAACGAAAAAAGTAAGAGTCCCACGAAAAATAACACAAACCCGAGAAATCGCTGCTCGACCCCACCCGGGTTGAAAAGTAGGCCACTACTCGACACACAAACACACACACGCACACTCTTACTAAGTGACGTCACAGCGTACCGCGCTTCGTGCGGAAACTTCGTGCAATTGTTTTACATTCGTTTGTTTGTTTATTTGTTCTGAGAGACATATTGTGTTTTTACGCAAACACACACACACACACACACACACACACACACACACACACACACACACACACCAGGCCAACATCTTGCGATTTAACCCCATTCTTTCATCCGCTCACCAAGGGGGAAAATCGCTACAAACCCGAGAAATCGCTGCTCGACCCCACCCGGGTTGAAAAGTAGGCCACTACTCGCGACACACACACACACACACACACACACACACACACACACACACACACACACACACACACACACACACACACACTAGGCGCTCCCGCGGGGGGGTTCGGCTCTGGCGCGAGGGCTTCTGCTGCAGTCCGCGTGTCTTTTTTTATTTGTGATTCAAGATTGTTTGCGCGAGACTGTTGTTGCCGCCGGATGGCTGCTCCTGAGGGTATGTCTGCGTGTGTCTTTGCGCACGCGCGCCAGTACGCTAGAGTGCATCAACCCACATTTAACCCGAGCAGCCACGCTTGGTGTAGTACCCCCCCCCCCCCCAATGCACGGTGTGTGTGTGTGTGTGTGTGTGTGTGTGTGTGTGTGTGTGTGTGTGTGTGTGTGTGTGTGTGTGTGTGTGTGTGTGTGTGTGTGTGTGTGTGTGTGTGTGTGTGTGTGGGTGGGTGGGTGGGTGGGTGGGTGGGTGGGTGGGTGTGAGCGCACGGCAAGAGCCATATTCAAATCCTTTCAATTAGCAGCCCTGAACCAATTAGAACACGAACAAAGCGCATCAATTGATCTCGGGTGAGGTGGCGGTTGGGTAGGCCTTTATTGGCGGATGTCAACACAACAAAAACAAAACAAAAACGTGTCACACATGGCCCCTAAAAACCAACACTATCGCGAGAGGCGACCAATCAATGCCTTGTTACCGCGTCATGCGCCATCCCGGACTCCCGCCCGCCTCTTTTTCCTCTCGTCCAATAGCAGAGCTTAGCAGAGCTCGGCTTTTGCCGACTCCAAAATGTCGTTGTTTTCCTCCGCGCTCCCTCACCCCCGGTAACCCGTCAACTGGGATCTGCTCTCGTGCGCCACTTGGCTTCTTCTCATCCCTGTCTCGTGCGGACGTGTTTCGCGTTTTTTTGTCTCCTGTGCCGCAGCATCCTCATCATCATCATCATCATCCTCTTCATCATCACCTGCTGCCGCTGCTGCCAAAGGACTCGGAGTGAACAGGCGCGCCTGGGAATCAACGTTTTTTTTAAGAAACTTCGACGATTTCGACCAACACGACGTCGGCGTCACCGTGAGTAAAAAAAAAAAAGATTCTTTTTTTTGCTTGAAAACCCGCGATCTGACACACACGTCGTAGTCGCCACGAGCGGCACGACCGTGCGAGCGGGGAGCGCGCGCGGCAGCGGCAGCCTATCAGAGGCGCGCGCCGCTGTCCGCCTGGACAGATTTAACATCAGCCGCTGCGTTCGGTGCGCGCTCGGGGAGATGCGTCTCTTACAATGGGTCTTTCAAGCCGATTACCGTGTCGACTAATGTGTGTTTCCGTGTTTATTGCCGGTGTTTGTGAGAAAGAGAGAGGGCTTGTGTGTGCGTGAGAGAGAGAGAGAGAGAGAGAATGTGTGTCTGTGTGTGTATATGAGAGAGAGAGAGAGAGAGAGCAATCATGTAACAGGCCTATCAGGACAGCTTTTCATTACATGGGGGGGGGGGGGGGGGATTGATGCAAAGTAATTTGTGCTTTGGGTGCAACATACAGAGGAGGTCAAATAATACAGCTCTACGTTTTTCCACCTCGTTGGCTGTGTGTGTGTATGCATATATATGTTTGTGTGTGTTTGTATGTGTATATATATATATGTGTGTGTGTGTGTGTGTGAATGTGTGTGTGTGGTGCCAGATGTCAACACTTCAAAAATCATCGCAGCTTGTCCAAATGTGTTCCCACTTCCTTCGTGATTCATCATATCTTTGTATATTTATATGTTTGGATGTGTGTGTTTAAACGCGGTGGGATTCTCTCTCTCTCTCTATACCTATACCTTTTTTATGGGCATGCGTTTGTTCATATATATCCTTATTGCACCTGAAATAGACCACTACTATTGTCAAACACTTTTATCAACTATTCAATTCAATTCAAAAAAAGCTTTATTGGCATGAGAAACAAACATTTACATTGCCAAAGCAGGTGAACAATAAAGGGTTTGAAGTATAAAGTGCTAAATACTACACAAAATACTAAACGAAATACACTTAATGCTAAATACTACAGTAAAAACTAAATACACTAAACACTAATACTACTTTATAAACACGACGTTGTATATGTCAAATTCACACACACACGCACACACACGCACGCACACACACACACACACACACACACACACACACACACACACACACACACACACACACACACACACACACACACACACATACCATAAATCATTCTAAAATATAATTATTATTCCATGGTTCTCCCGCTCAAAAGGGATTCATGACAGTCACTCACTATTCCCAGAGGAGGATTCCCAGCCAGAGGCAACATGGGAATGCCTATTTGGCACATTAATGTGTGCCGAAAGCTGTTCAGAGTTCACCTAGACTCTGTATAGCCTCCCCCTCCCACCCCTCCTACTTATGTTTGTACGTCCTTGCACTTAATCTACGCACTTATTGTATGTTGTACATCCTGGCACGTAATATGCGCACTTATTGTATGTTGTACATCCTGGCACGTAATATACGCACTTATTGTATGTTGTACATCCTGGCACGTAATATACGCACTTATTGTATTTTTGTACGTCCTGGCACTTAATGTACATATTTATTGTATGTTAGGGCTGCTCGATTATGGAAAAAATCCTAACAACGATTATTTTGGTCAATATTGAAACCACGATTTTTCAAATGTTTATTTTTGAGTTTGAAAACATGATGATCTCTCCCAAAAAACACTTAGTAACTGAGAACTTCAAAATTTCGCCTTAAGAAAATACACAAAATGGCCAAAAAGATGTTCAAATCTAAAATAATGTACAGATATGAATCAAGCCGTTCTGCACTTTCTATAAAACATTTAATAAAAAAATAAAAATAGGAAATTCTATTATTGTAGTTTTGTGATCGTTTGACGCTAAAATTGAAATCGCAATCAAAATTTGATTAATCGCCAAGCCCTATTGTATGTTGTACGTGCTGGCACTAATGTACGCACTTATTTTTTGTTGTATGTCCTGGCACTTAATGTACACACTTATTGTATATGTGTGCCGCGTTTCAATTACGAAGCACGCATATTCCTGAATGTGGTGAATCAGAATCAGAATCAGTTACTTTTATTACATCTTATAGTACAAGTACACAAGAGTACAATTCTCAGGCTTTATTCCTCAACAGCCAAATTGCAGCAACAATAAAAGATAAAATAAATAAAAAGAGGTAAAAATATGTAAAAATAAGAAAAAATTAGTAGCAGAAGTGGTAGTGGTGATGAAGTGTTGTCTTGGCGATTGTATCGATGTTGACCGAGGCTCGCTCTGAGGATTGACGTGAATCAAATGCTTGCGGTTGCTATGGGGACCTTGTCTGACCCCGGTGACCAGTCCATCCCGACTGACTTAAGGTTAATGCTTTTAAGTGTAGGATGCCAATGTCCTTAAGCTGATTGTGTCTATTTAGTCTGCCTGTCTTTAAGTAAGGCTTAAATTGAAAAGGCATGTCCTCTTAATGTAAGGGAAAAGCAATCAAAGACTTATGGATTTTATAAATGTGTGAATATTAAACAGTGACAGTCTACACTTC
>NC_136939.1:25513458-25725958 GCF_949987615.1 Pollachius pollachius
TGGAGACCATCAAAATGAGATATTTGACTTCTATCTCTGCATTCAAAGAACATTCAGAAGAACCTGAGGAGGACCATGCAACAGCATGCAGACAAAAGTGAATATCAAATTGCACAAAATAAAGACCCACAAAATAAAACAAGGTCATTTCACTGCATCCAGGCCACATTAATAAGAAACTGAGGAGTACCATGACAAGTGAATGAAATAATCAAAAGTGTACAAAGTAATTATGGTCACAGAATTATATATTTCACTTCTATGTAGGCCTATTCAGAAATAATAAGGAACTTAGGAGGACCATTACCACTGCATGGACAAAAAGTATAATAAAATAAATAACAAAAACAATTAAAGAACTACAAAACAGATATGTTCACCTAACCTGTCATTTGGGGAAGTCAGTGAGACAGCTGGGCATGTTGTTTGTTCTTAATGAGAGTTTCAAAGTCTGGGAGGACAGTAGACAGAGTTACCCTCAGATCATGCTCAGTGTCCAGTCTGTTTCTCTGCTTTGACTTGAGCTGCAACAAGGTGGAAAAGCCACTTTCACACAGATAGGTTGTGCTGAATGGTAGGAGCGTTTTGACTGCAAGAGTCGCGAGGGATGGATACTCACTCATCACATCGCTGCACCAGAAGTGGGAAAGGGCTACCTCGCCAAATCTCTTTTTCATCGTCTGGTCACATGACAGCTCCACCAGCTGATGCTCTTCGTTGCTCGGCAACGTGATGCTTTCCATGTCAATGCGGAAGGGGTCGCGTATCCAAGCATCATTATCTCTGTATTTCTCAGGGAAGTAGTGGTCAAACCGAGCTTGAAGTTTAGTAAGATGCGCACTGAGGGTTTTTTTTAAATCACTTGTGGCCGCGGTTTCCAGCTGCTGTACTTCATGGCAAGCATTGGGAAACATGTCCAGTCTGTCTTTGGATAAATGATTTACCCACAGTGTGATTTTTTTTCTTGAACGCAGCGATTTTGTCGGACTGTTCAAAAATATTGTGTCTTCTTCCTTGCATAGAGACGTTTAATGCGTTGAGGTGCTCAAACACATCAGCAAGATATGCAACTCGTGCCAGCCAGATTTCGTTGTCAAACAGTTCAGCATATGGGGAGTTATTCTCTGAGAGGAAGGTGGCGATTTCTGTTTTAAGTTCATAAAAACGTGACAACACCTTACCCCGCGATAGCCAGCGGACTTCTGAGTGATACAACACTTGCATGTGCTCGGAGCCCAAATCTTTACACAGCTTTGAGAAGCAGCGGCTGTTTTTTGCACTACGTTTTATGTGGTTCACCACTTTGATTACATCTTTCATGGCCTCGTCGAGCACCGGCACCATATCCTTGGCCGCCAGCGCTTCACGGTGCAAAAAAAAAGTGGTTCCACGTCGCATCAGGTGCTCTCTCCAGAATTTGCTTCACCACACCGGAATGTTTCCCGGTCATGGCAGCAGTGCCATCAGTTGTGATTCCCACGCAGTATTCCCAGCTCAGGCCCACTGAGCTCAAATACAAATCCACAGTGTTGAAAATGTCCTCTGCCTTTGTAGTGGTAGGGAGATCTCTGCTGCAGAGAAACTGTTCCTGCACATCACCATCCCATACGTGTCTCACATAAACCAACAAAATAGCATGGCTAGCTATATCGGTAGATTCGTCCATCTGCAGGGCATAGTAGGGGCTTGCTTGGACGCGGGCTGTGGTCTGTTCTTTAATATTACAAGACATGTCCTGAATACGTCGAGCTACAGTATCATTGGACAGCGGTATGGTTTTCAACCTGTCTGCCGCTGATTGACCCAGCACCTCTCTCACCATATCCATGGCTGCAGGTAAAATAAGCTCTTCGGCTATTGTGTGGGGTTTCTTCGCCTTCGCAATACGGTGAGCTACGTGGTAAGAGGCACGGAGAGCTTCCTCTTGTTTGGAGCAAGACGCTGTCAGACACTTCTGCGAACTCTTCAGCTTCTGGAGGTGTCTTTGAAAAAACTCCACCGGCTTGTCTTTACATGCAGGATGTTTAGTATCCAAATGGCGCTTCAGTTTTGATGGTTTCATGCTCTCATTTGCAAGCACTTCATTACATATAACACACTGGGGTTTCTGTCCCTTATTATCCTCAATGAACGAAAATCCGCATTTTAAATACGCCGGGTCATATTTACGCTTCGCCATCGCAACACAAATTTAAAGTGAGCGTCAATCAAATGGCAGTTACCATGGCTACCGCGCCTAAGCGGCTGCACGTGTCTGACGCGTGCCTTTCAAAATAAATAATTTTCCAAAATAAAAGACATGTCACATCAGATGCGCATTAAATATTATTTACTTTTTTTGACCAGCTGTCCGCGACCCATCCAGAACGGGTCTGCGACCCACTTTTGGGTCACGACCCACCAGTTGAGAACCACTGGGCTAGACTATAGTAAAGGGTCAGTTACAGTATAGTTATAGTATAGTTGTATCTTGTTGCTTGTGTACTCTCTATTTTAATTTCTTTATTATGATGAATGCTGTGTATGTCATTGCTAAACGCTGTGCTGCGGGTTCGATTCCCACACTGAACAGAGTGGGCTGCTCGCTACTGCAGTTCCACTGTCGACCACAGGGGGCAGTGCCGACCTAAGAATCGTCCCGTATCAACAGGGTTTCAAACGCGCTTAACTAATTAGGGGTCCGAGCAGCAAAGCTGCTTTGCCCCCTATTGTTTCTGTACCGTTTTTTTTTCCCTCAAATTCTGTAAAAGTCATACTGCAGCCTATACCGTAAGGCGAAAACTCTTGATATGTTCATGTATGGTTACCAATAACCCCCACAACCCATAAACCCAAATTTGTCGTACTGCACCCAAAGGTGGCGCTATTGTAAAAAATCATGAATTAGACTTATTTCTCCTCACCAGATTGACCTGAACTCAAAATTCTTTCAGAATATTAATCTCTAGAAGCAGATGCATTTATAATACTCGGACTTATGCCCTAAAAATGTTTACTTTTCCCACAATTTCATATTAAAGCTAAACATGATAAAAAGATTCACAGGCTACAAAAATAATCACCAAAATCACCAAAATAAAAAGTCACCAAAATCGCCACATAAAATCTTTAGACCAACCCTCACAAAAGCATAGAACAGAATTTGTTTTATTTAGTTCCATTTGAGAAATATTTGGCAATGAATTTGGAGCAGTTAGCCCATTTTTCTTATTGTATAAAAAAAACATCCCACTATTATTAGGTGGATACCAATACCCCCCACTACTAATAAACCCAAATTGTGGTACTGCACCCAAAGGTGGTGCTATTTAAAAAAATTATGAACTAGCCTTATTTCTCCTTACTAGATTGACCTGGACTCACAATTCTTTCATCATATTCATCTCTAAAATCAGATGCATCTTTTTCACCCTGGTCTTCTGCTCTAAAAATGTTTACTTTTCCCACAATTTCATAGAAATGCCAAACGTCCACAGTCTCAACCCATTTTGCCTATATGACCATTTTGTTATTGTATAACTACCATACGGCTATCATTAGGTGGATACCATTAACAGTCCACATTTTCAGAATTGTACTCTTTTAAGAAACCCCTTTTCTTGATGACAATGTGAATGAAGCTTCATGGAGTTTAGGAATGTCAGTGGCTCAACGGGATAATGCCATGTACTGGTGATCCTTAGGTGGAGAATTCGAATCCTGATTAGAGCATTATGAACGAGCTGAACATGACATTCTGTCATTGCCACTCGTTTAAGAAACACAACATTGAACAGCACCTGAAATTCATCATGCAATCAACAATCCGGTCCATTAGTTTCCACGAATCGGACTGCCAATACACAGTATGGCATTAAGGGGAACTTCTTCATTAACCATTTTTCTTTCATATTTAACTCTGTCATATTTATATTTCTTCCGTTAGTGTTCTGGACTAGGAATGTTTAATTTCCCCAGAATTTCAAAGATTTTTCAGGTATATGGTTTGAAGAAAGCCCTTAATTCACTTGAGAAATGTGTGCTTGGAGTTTTCTGGATGTTGTGTGCTTATCAATAGACATTTTGACCATGTGAATGAGGCTGCAGTTCAGGTTTATAAGTGGAACATCTTTCCTTAAATATGACAATTATATGATATATTTATATATCTTCCATTAGTGTGTTCTTGACTTTTAATTTTGCTCGGACCCCGTTAATCACCGCTTGCAGTTATATTTTAAATTGATTTGGTTTGAAGTCAATAACCATAACTATATTTCACCTAATATTGCTGCTGAATTCCTTTCTTTTCAATAACATTTTTCAATATCATTAAAGATTATATTCGATTATCCTAAAATAGTAGATTATATAATATTATATTAGAGAAGTAGATTAGAAACTACACGATAGCATTAGAGGAGGAGAGGGGTAGAGGAGGAGAATGATGGGGATATATGGAGAGAGGAGGAGGAGGAGAAGAAGAGAGAGGAAGAGGAGGAGGAAGAGGAGTAGAAGGATGGGGAGAGGAAGAGTGGAGGAAGAGGAGGAGGTAGAACCGAAATCCAGATTAGCGGCCCTTTCAAATGGACTGCGCTGTCAGAGCTCTCTCTCTCTCTTTCGCTATGTTGCGATTGAGTGACCCTCCCTCTCCTCCTCCCCCTCTCCTCCCCTCCCTCTCCTCCTCCCCCTCTCCTCCCCTGCCTCTCCTCCCCTCCCTCTCCTCCTCCCCCTCTCCTCCCCTCCCTCTCCTCCTCCCCCTCCCCTCCCTCTCCTCCTCCCCCTCTCCTCCCCTCCCTCTCCTCCTCCCCCTCTCCTCCCTCTCCTCCTCCCCCTCTCCTCCCCTCCCTCTCCTCCTCCCCCTCTCCTCCCCTCCCCTCTGTATACCCTCCCTGACACGCCCGCACATGCTGCACACTTGTAAAGTTGACGACGACAGAGGAGGAAGGAAGGGTGAGAGAGGATCAGTGTGACAGCACTTAGAGAGAGAGAGAGAGAGAGAGAGGAAGAGGGGGATAGATAGAGAGAGAGAGAGGAAGAGAGAGAGAGAGACAGACAGAGAAAGAGAAAAGGAGAGAGAGAGGGAGAGACAGACAGACAGACATTGAGAGAGAGGAAGGAACTGAGTTAGAGAGACAGAGGGAGAGAGAGAGACAGTCTTCCAGAGGGGAGAACGATTTCTGATAAACTAAAAACACGGAGCCCCACGACGGCTCCACGATGGCGGAGCTGTTGCCTGGCAACGCAGAGCCGTTGCCGTCGGTGACGGCCGCCTGTTGCCTCGTCCGGCATCGCCGCTTCAGACGGAGGCGCAAGAAACGCTCCGAGCGCAAAGGTAGAGTGTGTGTGTGTGTGGGTGTGTGTGTATGGGGGGGGGGTTATTTTTATGCCACAGGAAACAGCTGTTAATTGTTTAATTGATATTTTGAATTTTGGACGATTTTTCATCCCTCAGTGAAGAAGTGTGTGTGTCTGTGTGTGTGTTTTTCTGTGTGTGCTGCGTGTGTATGTGCGTGTGTATGTGTGTGTGTGTGTGCATTTGTTTCTGTGCGTTTGTGTTTCTTTGTCTCTGTGTGTGTCTGCGTGTGTTCTTCTGCGTGTGTGTTTGTGTGTTACTCTGTCTGAATTTGTGTGTGTGTGTGTGTTTCTGTGTGTATGTGTCGGTGTGTGTGTTTTTCTGTGTGTGTGTGCGCAAAAAATTCCTCTGTTGTGACTTGAGCTCTGAACTTTTTCCCCAGTTTGAACCGGTTTCCGACAAGTTTTCGTCGTTAGCGGCAGAAGTCTATACTTCGGAATCGCCATTAAAACGGTTCACCGGCGTTTCCGGCGATGTCGTTGATGGCGGTGAAGTCTTTGTCCAGACCGATGGGCGTTCTGATTGGATGCCGGAACAAAGGAGGGAGGGAGGAGTGGTTGGGAGAGGGGGGGAGGGAGAGGATTGGCACTTGCGTCGCGGTGCAGGGTGGTGTGTTGTTGTGTGTTTATGCTGCGTGGTTGCTAACAGCGATGGTGTGAACACAGATCGGGAGGATTTTCGACGGCGCGAATGTTGTGTGATTTGTTGTGTGAGTGTTGTGTGAGTGTCGGCCGTCGCGATCGGGTCAAGATATCACATCGACATGGCCAGTGTAGTCTCTCTCTATCTTTATGTCTGTGTGTCTCTCTCTCTCGCTCTCTTCAGCTCTCTATCCAACTCCCCCCCCCATCTCCCCCTTCACCACTATCGTTCTCTCTCTCTCTCTCTCTCTCACTGTCTCTCTCGCCCTCTCTTACTCTTTCTCTCTTCCCCTCTCTCTCTCTCTGTCTGTCTGTCTGTCTCTGTCTCTGTCTCTGTCTCTGTCTCTGTCTCTCTCTCTCTCTCTCTCTCTCTCTCTCTCTCTCTCCAACAGACCCACACCCATCACACTAAACCCTTGAGACAGATACAGGAGTAACAATCTCCAAACACACACACACACACACACACACACACACTCTCTCTGATACGGTCTCACCTGTCCATCAGCCCTTGAGGTCGGGCTAATCCTGAGGCCGCGGGGCGTGAAATTCAACATCTACCATGAGCCTCACCCCCACCTTCACCCCCTTCCCCTGCCTCTCCCCCCTTTCCATCTCCCTCTCCCTCCCTCCCTATCTGTCTCCTTCCTTGCTGTCACCCCTCTCTCTCTAGCTCTCGGGCTTTCTCTCGGACGGTCCCTCTCATCCTCCTCCCCCCCCCCCCCCCTCTCTCTCTCTCTCTCTGCTGTGAGGGATAATCAGGGACAGTGTGGCCGACCTACACAGAGTTCTCCATTTGCTGAGAGAGTCTTGGGGGGGCGGGGGGTTGGGCAGCCATGCCAGCGGAGTGTGAGGCCGTGATCACTCAGGCCAGCCAATAGATCACAGAACGTCTGATCAACCCTCGGGAACAATTAACTATATCTGACAAAAGACTTCTTCTTTGAATATTATGATATATATTAACTTTCACTGTTTGCTGAATAAGAGCTTGATTGTTTATTTTGAACTACCCCGTAAGAGATGTTACGCTGGCCTGTAAGGTGCACTAGTCACTTCCTCATCAAATATTTATTTATATACATAAATATTTATAAAGCCATAAAGAGTGTGATTGATAGTGCCTGGCACTTGGTTCTATGAACATCCTTCCTGTACCGACAGCGATATATTGTTTCTCTTTCTTCTGACAAATGTAGTTATTGTAAGTCCCTTTAGGTAAAAGCGTCTGATAAACGCCCTGAATGTAAAATGAAATAGAAGAAAGATACTGCTGCACTCTGATTGGTCAATGAGCAACAGGTGTGCAGCCTCTGTTGCTCATCTCTCTCTTTCTCTCTTCGAGCGAGAGAGAGAAAGAGAGAGAGAGAGAGAGACTAATCTAATCTAGCCATTTCCTTTTTTGAAATTGAAATCGATAATAAAAATATTGCAAAAGTCGAACCTGTAAGACGACAATGTTGCTTCACACCGTATGTGTTTGCGCACATGTGCTTGTTTGCGCACGTGCAAGTGTGTGTGTGAATGTGTTTGTGTGTGTGTGTGTTTCATATGAAGTGCATTAAAAATGGCTACGTTGCAACCTTTTCCCCAACCGACGAATCACATGCTTAGGAACGCAGACAGCTGTGGTTAATTCACTGGTAATCTAGCGTCTTAAATGCCACATTTCCATTTTCCGGCCTCTCTCTCTCTCTCTCTCTCTCTCTCTCTCTCTCTCTCTCTCTCTCTCTCTCTCTCTCTCTCTCTCTCTCTCTGCGGTTAAATTACTTAAAGGCTGACGTTTGTAAGCTGTCGAGAACGTAAAAGTAAGATCGCAGTTTCAATGTGTCCCGATGATTGCGTTTCGTGCTTAGCTTTTTTTGCGTTTCACGATCGCGTTTTGCGTGTCAGGAAATGTTGTACTCTGTCGTTGTTCAATCTGCAATTTACATTCCGACCTGGTTATATTTATCGTAAATTAGCGATGGATGTTTTGAAATTTCTGTTTAGTAGGAAATTCCTCTCAAAAAATAACTAGACGTAAATCTTGTTTGAACCAAAAATAAAGGGTGATAGATGAATTATTCTGTTGTATGTGTGTTTGTGCAGTTGGGTTTGTGTGTGTGTGTGTGTGTGCACGCCTTGATCCATCTGTATTAGGTCTACAGGGGCTACATTAAGCCAGACACACACACACACACACACACACACACACACACACAATGTTCCGGACACTACACCACACCCACACACTTCCTCCTCATCGATTGGAGGGTGGGGTCAGCGATTGCCCTCGGCAACAAACCAAGACCTCCAGAACCCATCCATCATCGTCGGATATTGTCGCCATAGTTACCATACAGCTAACATATCCAGCAGTCCCCACGTAGCATGTATCATAGCATCGACGACAAAATGAGTGTAAGGAGAGACTGACAGACAGACAGACAGACAGACAGACGATCGATAACATTTTTTTACTTGCAAAAGTCTCACCTGTAAGATGACATTGTTACTTCACATCGTGTGTGGATGTGTTTGCGCATGTGTGCTTGTTCGTGTGTGTGCACGTGTGCTTGTTTGCGTGTGTGCTTGTTTGTCGCATGTGCGACTGTGTGTGTTTGTGCAAGTACGCTTCTATACAAAAATTGCGTTGTTGCTGACTCGTTGCACAAAAAAGACAAAGCACCACAAAAACATTCAAAAAGAGACACACACATCAGTTACCGTCATCCTCTGAAGGAGAAGCCACATCAACTTTCGCTGCGTGTCATTTTTTCCCCCTGTTCGCTGCCCACAGAACACTGAGCTAATGGGGACATTAGCGCTAGCATATGTCAGCGCCACCACCAGATGCTAACCCTCTTGATGTATCAGCGCGCTGCCGCCATTTTGCGGCAAATGTTTTTATTATTTCCTTCTTTGCTGACCGAGGCTTTTCCTTGTGGCTTCGTTTAAAATTACATACAATAAAATAATACAATGAAACAAAATAGATAAGTAAAAGAAAACAAAGGCAATGTTAAAAAATGCATTGTAGAAAGTGCAATGTATTTAAAATTTTGCAGAAAGCTAAAGCAAACATAAAAGTACAGGCTAGGCGAGCCAGAGAAAATAAAAACGTCTTCAGCTTTCACAGAGAAAACTAAAACTATAGCGGACTGTAAACTTATAATTTTTTTGCCACGAAATTTCCAACTATTGTATTCCTTCACAGTACTGTACTGTCTGTGTGTTTATGCATATATGTGTGTGTGTGTGTGTGTCTGTGTGCATGTTTGTGTGTCTGTGTGTGTCCTCCTAGGTCGCCCTGGGTCCGAGCCAGTGAGGAACCAACAGAAACTGTTCCCCGGAGCAGGTGGAAAGGACGAGGTCATGAGTGAGTCACCAACTTCACCTTCAAACCTTAACCGCTTTTTATATCTCTCTCTTGACACTGTCTCTAAAAATATAAATAATAATAAGCCACTCCCTCCAACCCTTCCTACTTATTGTATGTCGTACTTAGTTATAGTACTTTATCCTAGCTATCTCTGTTGTTAATTGGGAATGGGTCAACCTAGTGATTGTTAGTGCTTGGCACTTGGTTCTATGGTCATCCTTACTGTACCGACTTTCTTCTGACAAATGGACTTATTGTAAGTCGCTTCGGGTAAAAGGGTCTGTTAAATGTAATGTTAATGTAAATGTAAGAATAATAATAATACAATAAACTAATGTATAGTATACTTTTTAAAATACTGGAAGACGCTTTAGAGAGTGAACACAAAATAAAATCATTTAATCAGAACGTAAATAAGTAAAAAAAAAGATAAAATAGGTTCAAATAAAATAGGTATCCAAAAAAACTAAAATAGATAAAAGAAAAGGTGGGTTTTGAGGGCCTGTTTAAATGATGAAGTATATCCCTCTTTCCCCCCCCGGATTTTGCGTTATTTATTTCGTAAACTGCGTAATGCCACCGCTTTCACGTGACGTACGGCGTCGATCGATATTGCTATGGTCGATCTCAAATCTTTAAATCGTACGACAAAAAATCGTATCGCATGCCGATCGGCTCCTCGTGTGGAATCATAAAAAATAAATTATTCTAATTTTTTTTCCCCAACTTTTTCGTAGGGGAAGAAAATAGGGGTGCCTTCCAATTATTCTTTCCGTTCTTTTTTTCCTCCGCGCCCCTCTTTTCGCGGCGGGCTAAGCTTCTAATCCGGGCGGCCAGGGTGTTTCGGCGGGGATATCTCAGCCAGTTTGGATGACAGATTCCAAAGCTTGACCCCGCGGGCCCCGACATAAAACTCTCCCCAAAGCCCCCCCCCCCCGGGGTGCGGTTTATTTGAGCCTCCTACCCCCCCCGTCTCCCCCATCTTTCTCTCCCTCCCTCTCCCCCGTCTCCCTCTCTCTCCATCTTTCTGACCGCCCCTCTCCCCCCCTCTCACTCCATCTTTCTGACCCTCTTTCTCCCTCTCTCTCTGAAAGTAGAACTAACCAGGCCTAACGCCACCCATTCATCCACACGTTCATAAACCCACATTCACCTATTCATACACAAATTCACCCATTCATACACACTTTCACACATTCATACACAAATTCACCATTCATACCCCGACGGCGGAGTCGACTCCTCAGGGCGACAGCCAGCCCGTTAGGAGCAGTCAGGGTGAGGCGTCTCGCTCAGTGACACCTCCACACTCGGGGATCCAACTAGCAACCTTCCGGTTACCAGCCAACCCGCTCTAGCTCCTGAGCCGCGTGCCGCCCCAGTCTCGCACCAGTGGAGCACGACTTCCGAAGCGTCTCGCTGTATGTTTTATTCACCGCGGGGAAAGCGCTCCGCTATCAATAAACGCTATACTTAAAATGATACGATCAATGCGTCCCGAAACAAATAACCGATTTTAAAGTTTGCTTTCTTACTCGATTTAAATTGTATTTATCCTGCACAGGGGAATTGAACCAGATAGCACATTTGGTACTTTGCCCTGGCTTTGCTGGCCCGCTGCCTGACCTTCTTGTTCGCGTTGTTTCCCCCCAAACACTAGTAATCCGTCTCCACTCTTTTCTCGCTGGCTCTCTCATTCCCCGACAGACCAGTAATCGCTGGTTTTCCCTGCTGCTGTGTTGGGTCTTAACTGGTATTGTGTGTTCATTGTGTATTCTTGTACTGGTTGTGCGCTCTGATGGCAAGCCATAGGCCATTCTAGCTGTCGGGGAACATTATGACCCACTGAGCCACATTGTATTGACGGTGCCATGTATCGGTGTGTAGGTACAAACACATGCTCACTAGCAAATGGTGCTCATCTGTCCGTCACACATCTAGGTGGACGCACCCACTTGTGATGTCAGAAGAGGCAGATTTTCAAAACAGCTTTAACGGCTAATCACACTCACACCTGGTGGTACCTTTAATATAAAGGGCACCTATTGAACCACCGCTGTGAGTGTGATTAGCTGTTACAAGCCATTTTGAAAATAAGCCTCTTCCTGTGTTATAGTGACATCACAAGTGGGCGTGTCCACCTAGATGTATGCTAGATAGATGAGCAACGTTTGCTACAGTCCACTGGGTAGGCTGGTAGACTGATTTATCCAGCATACGTCTAGGTGAACACGCCCACTTGTGATGCCACTAAAACACAAGAAATGGCACTTCTCTCTCTCTGTCTCTCTCTCTGTCTCTCTCTCCCTCTAGCTCTCTCGCTCTACATCTAGGTGTACACGTCCATTTTCAAACGGCTTGTAATGGCCTATCACACTCCCACCTGGTGGCACAATAGGGGACCTTTAAGCTACATAAACACTGCATATAGAAATCATATTCTGAGTCCTGTGTGTAAGTCCTTAATATACAATTTAACTGTTTCTGCGATTCCCGATAAAAGTGTTTGCAATCGGAACTTGGTGTTTGAACCTTGTGTTTCTCCCCCACCTTGTTACAGACCTGTGAAGTTAATTCGGTGTTTCTCGACTCGAGTATCAGAGTGGGCGTGGTTAATATGTGGGGGCGTGTCTTACATCAAGGGGGTGTGTCTTACCTCAGGGGGGGTGGGGTGACCCCTCCCCCTGTCAGGCTTTTGCTGAAGGATGTTATAAATGAGAATTTACATCATGTTCCAACCGGCTTTGGTAACAGGACATGGTGATCTGTGTTCCAAAGATAGCGATAAGAATTAAAAAAATGAGTGACAATATTTGAATTAAAACAATGAAAAATAAGTCATACAAGGCCTTGGTAGAGGGTTTTATCACAGACCTGAGCGGCGGCCATTTTTATTTTAACGCCTTTCAAAACTTCCTACTCCTTTTACCCTAGCTAATGTTAGCATGTCGTTTGGTTAATATCAAACTCCTGTCAACTTTATTCTTTGATTATGTTGTTTGTCTTGTGTGTTAGACCAAAAACATTGTTGGTAAGCTAGCTAGCTATTTGATTGTGGTTTTTTGAATAATCAGCATTTCTAGATTAGATCAAAAAAGTACTCGATTTTTTTCCAATTTTACTTAAACTAATATTGCTTTTAACGGCACTTTAAACGACAAACGTAATCCATATTTGTATTAGCTTAAATATTAGCAACGGAACACACATCACCTGTTAAAAAAAAAAAACGCAAAGAGCGAAAAAAATAAAGGAACCTTTTACAAATTCTCCGTTCACAAAATCCTCCAACAAAGGCGTCGTAAGTCACTCAATCCCGCCGCCGCAGGTTCCAGCGGCGCCGACGTCAAGGAGAACCGCAACTCCCACAACCGCCGCTTCTCCAAAGACGGTGGCGGCGTTGGGGCTGCAGCAGGGGGGGCGGGGCCTGATGGCGCCCTACTGCCCAATGGGAAGCCCACCGGGGGCGGAGTCAACAGCAAGAAGCGCCCCCTGGAGGAAGGGAACAACGCCAGCTCCAAGTACCGACCGAAGAAACGCAAGAAGGCGCCGGGACCGGTGCTCCCAAAGAACGCGCTGATGCAGCTGAACGAGATCAAACCCGGGCTGCAGTACAAGCTGCTGTCCCAGACTGGGCCGGTCCACGCGCCCGTCTTCGTCCTCAGCGTGGAGGTCAACGGCCAGCTGTTCGAGGGCGCCGGACCCACGAAGAAGAAGGCCAAGCTGAGCGCGGCCGAGCGGGCGTTGCGGAGCTTCGTCCAGTTCCCCAACGCGTCGGAGGCTCACCTGGCGATGGGACGCACGCTGGCGGTGCACACAGACTTTACGTCGGACCACGCAGACTTCCCCGACATGCTGTTCAACGGGTTCGAGACGGCCGTCGTTGCCACGCCGACGGATGACCCCTTCCAGTTCCACCTGCCACCGGCACCCGGAATCAATGGTTCCTTAGGCGCCGAATTCCCCTCCCCGGTTGTGAACGGACAGATTCTGGTGGGTGTTGGCGTCGCCGGTTGCGGAGGAGGTGGAGTCACAGCAGCGGCTACGCCCGCCTTCGCTCCGCCCTCGAGCGCGAAGAACCCGGTGATGATCCTCAACGAGCTGCGGCCGGGTCTGAAGTACGAGTTTGTCTCGGAGAGCGGCGAGAGTCACGCCAAGAACTTCGTGATGTCGGTGGCGGTCGACGCCCACAGCTTCCAGGGCTCCGCCCGGAACAAGAAGCTAGCCAAGGCGCGCGCAGCGGCGGCAGCACTAGCGGCGCTGTTCAACGTCCAGCTGGACCAGGCGCCGTCACGGCAACCGATCCCCAGCGAGGGGCTGCAGCTGCACCTGCCCCAGGTACTGTGTGTGTGTGTGTGTGTGTGTGTGTGTGTGTGTGAATATCTTAATGTGTGTGTGTATCTCAATTTGTGTGGTTGTGTGTGTTTCTTTTTCTGTGTGTGTATTATGTGTCATGTGTCTCGTGTGTGAATAACTGTGTGTGTGTCTTTTTCTGTGTGTGTGAATATCTCAATGTTTGTGTGTGTGTAAACATGTGTGTGAATATCTCAATGTGTGTATGTACATGTGTGTCAATATCTGTGTGTGGTTGTGTATGTGTCTGTGCGCGTGCGTGCTATCTTAATTAACATCACCACTGAGTGCAATTCAAACAGCAGCCCTGGCGGCTGGTTTCAGTTAGCGATCAGAGACTGAACAATCTAACACAAATTAATGTGTGTATGAATGGGTGAATGTCCAAATTAATGGGTGAATGTGTGTATGGATGGGTGAATTTGTGTATGAATGGGTGAATGTGTGCATGAATAAGTGAATGTATGTATGAATGGCTGAATGTTTGTATGAATGGATGGGTGTGTGTATGCATGGATGAAGGTGTGCATGAAAGGTTGAATGTGCATGAATGGGTGCGTGATTGTGTGTATGAATAGGTGAATGGGTGCAATAATGGGTGCAATACTGGGTGAATGTGTGCATGAATGGGTGAATATGAATGAAAGGGTGAAAGTCAGGCAATATTGTACAGCGCTTTGGATAAGAGCGCTATATGAATGCAGTCCATTTAACGTGAACGTTTATCGTGTTCTACCGTTTCCAAACTCTCTCAGGTCCTCGCAGACGCCGTGTCGCGTCTCGTCGTGGACAAGTTCAGCGAGCTGACGGACAGCTTCACCTCGCCCCACGCCCGGCGGAAAGTTCTGGCCGGCGTCGTCATGACGACAGGTAATGTCTTGTGTTATTTTGGTTTTTCTTTTTCCCGATCGCTTTCTTTTAGAATTTTGTCGGAAAATACAAGAATTATAAAATTTAATAGCAGCAATTTTAAGGCTCTGTATAGTTTGATGTTATAGCATGGCCACTAATCCTATGAATAAATATCGGACGGCAGCAAATCTATATAAATTGTAGTTTCAGCACGATTTTTTCTGTCGAAATCCGTAATCAATCACCGATTTTTGTGGCTTAATTCCGGGAATTTCCGGGAATTTCCAACAAAATCCGAAAGAAATAACTGATCTTTGTCATTCCATTCTGTGGATGTCCATCGAAATCCGTTACAAATTAAAATCTCACACAGATACACACAAAGATAGACACTCAAGTCACTTTATGTTAACTCGTTCCCGTTCCCATCCAGGCGCGGATGTGAAGGAGGCGCAGGTGATCTGCGTTGCCACGGGAACCAAGTGCATCAACGGCGAGTACATGAGCGACCGCGGCCTCGCGCTGAACGACTGCCACGCCGAGATCGTAGCACGCCGGTCCCTGGTGCGGTTCCTGTACGGACAGCTGGAGGCCCTGCTCAGGTGAGACACACACACACACACACAGTTACACACACAGAGTCACACACAGAGACACAGGCACAGATACACACACACAGATACACACACAGAGACACAAACACAGATACACACACACAGAGACACACACCTGTACGGCCAGCTAGAAGCACTACTCAGGTGGGTGCACGCACTATACACACACATAGACACACACACACAAAGAGACACCTGAAAGCCTTCCTCTGGTGAGACACACACAAATACACACGGATACACACAGTCACTAACATACTCACTCACAAACTTACTGTGTGTATGTGTGTTTGTGTGTGTACGCCTGCTTGTGTGTGTGTCTGTGTCTGTCTACATGTGTGCGTGCCTGCGTCTGAGTGTATGTGTACGTATATGTGTGTGTATGCGTGTGTGTGTGTGTGTGTGTGTGTGTGTGTGTGCGTTGTCAGCAGCAGTAGCCCGTCCCAGCAGGCGTCTGTGTTCTCCCGCTGCGACACGGCCCCCGGCTTCAGGCTGAAGGAGCAGGTCCAGTTCCACCTCTACATCAGCACCTCCCCCTGTGGGGACGCCCGCATCTTCAGCCCACACGAGACCAGCGTGGAGGGTCAGTGGGGACCAGTACACCACACACCACCACCACCACCACCACCAGTACACCTCACACCACCACCAGTACACCCTACACGTACAGAACCAGTACACCATGCACCACAACATCTTCCACGAGACCAGCGTGGAGGGTCAGTACACCATCACAACACCACCACAACCAGTACACCACCACAACACCACCACAACCAGTACACCATCACAACACCACCACAACCAGTACACCACCACAACACCACCACAACCAGTACACCATCACAACACCACTACAACCAGTACACCTCAGACTACCACAACCAGTACACCTCACACCACCACCAGTACACTTCACACTAACACCACCACCAGTACACCTCACAGCATCACCACAACCAGTACACCACCACAACCAGTACAAATCACAACACCAGCACGACCAGTACACCTCACCACCACAACCAGTACACCACCACCACCACAACCAGTACTCCTCACACCACCACCACCACCACCAGTACACCTCACATCGCCACCACCACCAGTACACCTCACATCACCACCACCACCACCAGTACACCTCACACTCACACAACCACAGGGCGCCTCAAGATACGATACTCGTTACATTGCCTGACATGAAAATGCAAAATATTTTCATTAAATAAATTCTTTTTTTATGGGAAAATATTATATCATAATTTGCACCAGTTCATCGACTCTCGTATCGCACGAAGAAGGGCGACGATATATCGCTGTATCTATATTTTTCCCACCCCCATCTTTTCAAACCGCTTGTAACGGCTAATCACACTCACACCTGGTGAATAATATCAATCATTTTCGGCAGCTAAAATGACTTCCGACCCAAAAAATAATTAACGTCCATTTCTCTGCGTGGAAAAAACACCGTCCACATCAAAAGTACATCAGCCCTTAACCCTGACCTCCACCCACTGTCCTGTTGTCCCCAGACCAGGGGGACCGACACCCAAACAGGAAGGCCCGGGGCCAGCTGAGGACCAAGATAGAGTCCGGGGAGGGCACCATCCCGGTCCGGACCAGCAACACCATCCAGACCTGGGACGGGGTGCTGCAGGGGGAACGCCTGCTCACCATGTCCTGCAGCGACAAGATTGCCAGGTGAGCTTTGTCAAAATAAAAGCCCCTCTGTGGTGTGGTTTAGGGGTGCCTGTTTTGTTTTCCTTTCTTTGTGTGCGAATGTATGGATGAGTATGAATGGGTGAACGTTAGAATGAATGGGTGAACGTGTGTATGAATGGGTGAACGTGTGTATTAAAGGCATGTTTTAAATTGCAAACCGTCCTCGGTTTGTCACGTTGCAATCACAGAGCCCCCCCCCTCCCCTCCCAGAGGCCACAAGGGGCCCCTGAGGGCCTGATTGCATCCCTGATTAACCAGCAGGGGGCCGGGTTGGCTGCCGAGTGCAGGAGTCATGAGAGAATTACCGCATTAACACTCGTTGCTGCTGCCATTTTACTATATTTAAAAACTTTATTAGATTCTTCATTAACCATTTTTCCTTCATAATTAACTCTTTCATATTTATATTTCTTCCGTTAGTGTTCTTGACTACAAATGTTTAATTTCCCCAGAATTTCAAAGATTTTTCAGGTATATGCTTTGAAGAAAGCCCTTAATTCACTTGAGTATGCTTTGAGTTTTCTGGATGTTGTGTCAATAGACATCAATTGACATTTTGACCATGTGAATGAGGCTGCAGTTCAGGTTTATAAGTGGAACATCTGTCCTTAAATATGACAATTATATGTTATATTTATATATCTTCCATTAGTTTGTTCTTGACTTTTACTGCTTGCGGTTATATATTTTTATTGAATTTCAAGTATGTCGGAAAAGTGCTTTAGATAAATAGGTAATACAACTTTATTAACCTCCCGGAGGGGAAATCCCTTCGTTACAACAGCTCAGCAGCAGTGGAAAACACAGGATAAGATACAATATAAAGTGTAAATTATAAATTATACTTTGACGTGTATACCTATAGTGAAGCTTCATTTCACGTAGGGTAACTGTTAGCTTAGCTCGCTGGTAGCTTAGCTCAGTGTTGGCTCAGTAGATTGTCATCCAGCCCTAACACCTCTCTCTCCTCTCCTCCACTCCCCTCTTCCCCCTCTCCCCTCCCCCCTCTCTCCCCTCTCCTCTCATCCCTCCCTCCCTTCTCCCTTTCCCCTCTCCCCCCTCCCCCCTCTCCCCTCCTCTCTACCCTCTCTCCTCCCTCTCCCCTCTCCTCCTCCTTCCCTCTCTCCCCTCTCCTCCTTCCCTCTCCCCTCCCCTCTCCTCCCTCCCCCCTCTCTCCCCTCTCCTCTCCCCCCTCCCTCCCTCTCCCCTCTCCTCCCCCTCTCTCCTCTCTCCCATCTCCTCCTTCCCTCTCCCCTCCCCTCTCCTCCCTCCCCCCTCTCCCCTCTCCCCTCTCGCCCCTCTCTGCCCTCTCCTCCCCTGTCAGGTGGAACGTGGTGGGCTTCCAGGGCTCCCTCATGAGCTACTTCACGGAGCCGCTGTACTTCTCCAGCCTGATCCTGGGCAGCCTGTACCACGCGGACCACCTCTCCAGGGCCATGTACCAGAGGATCACCGACATAGAGGACCTGCAGAGCCCCTTCGCCCTGAACCGGCCTCTGCTCAGCGGTCAGCCCCCACACCACACCTCACACAGAGGACACAACGCACAGAACACACACAACACAGAACACAACACAGTACAACGCACAGAACATGGAACACGCACCGCGCAGAACACAGAACACACAGCGCACAACGCACAACACACACCGCACAGAACACAGAACATACAACACACCGCACAGAACACAGAACATACAACACACTGCACAAAACACAGAACAGACACCGCACAGAACATACAACACACTGCACATCGCATAGAACATACAACACACTGTATACCGCACAGAACACAGAACATACAACACACCGCACACCGAGGCGACAAGGAGTCCACGGAGCGAGAACAATCGCATTATATTTGTTGGGGAAATGAATAGAACGTTGTTTAGCTCACTTTAGCTCAAGTCACCAAAAAGCTAAAGTGAAGCTTAATTTAAGTTAGAGTTCATGGTAGCTTAGCTCACCGGTTGCCTAGCTCAGTGTTAGTTTTTTTATGTCTTTACGCAAATTATCTCGTAAACCTTTTTCGATTCCTTTTTTTTCATTTTTTTTCACTTTCTAAAAGACAGAGGTAGATGTTTTCCAACCTCTTCAGTTATCCTCGCCGACAAATCGCTTCACAAACTGAATAACTCACTCGAGTCTAAGATCCCCCACCCCCCCCCTTTCGCCACAGGGATCAGCAACGCGGAGGCCCGTCAGCCGGGCAAAGCCCCCAACTTCAGCATCAACTGGACGCTGGGCGACCAGGGGCTGGAGGTGATCAACGCCACCACAGGGAAGGACGACTTGGGCCGGCCCTCTCGCCTCTGTAAACACGCCCTCTACGGACGCTGGGTCAACCTGACCGCCAAGGTGGGCTCGCATCCCCCCACACAAAGCTTCATTATTATTTTATTTATTTTATTTTTTACGGGACAGAAGATACAGAAACAAACAACAACTATAAAGACATATGGACACAAAAATACCAGAAGGTACAAAAACAAACATCAACCACAATAAAGATATATGGACACACAAAAAAGAAAGGTACACCAACAAACATCAACAACAGTAAAGACATATAAACACACAAAAAACAAAGGTACACCAACAAACAACAACAACAATAAAGACGTGTGCCCTGTACTACGAACCTCGATTAGTGGGTTAGCGAGATATGTTGCACTCAAAGCCTGGGTTAGCTGGGACACGAAAGTCTGTCTCTTTTAGTGTCGCTGTATTGCCATGGTGACTTACGCTCTCAACCAAACCTGGTCGGGAGCAGGTTTTCAGCTAAGTCAATCGGGTTAGGTTGGCGTGCGCAGCTTCCTAGCCCCTCCTTTGACAATGGCTTCACCATAACTGGGTGTTCCCGTGGACCTCGGAAAACTAGTCATTACCCAACCCTTTGTTTGTTAATTGTTCCTAAAATATCTATTTGGCCCAAGTTAATAGTTTTTTTCACTGACCACAGAGTGTCGCTGGTTAGAGTTAGGGTTAGGGTCGTGTGTTAGGGTTAGGGCCGTGTGTTATGGTTAGGGTTAGGGCCATGTGTTAGGGTTAGGGCCGTGTGTAAGGGTTAGGGTTAGGGTCGTGTATTAGGGTTGGGTTAGGGTTATGCAAACAACAATATTCAATTAATGATGAAAAAACGATTAACTTGTGCCAAATAGATATTTTTGTAACTATTAACAAATATAAACAAAGGGTTAGGTAATGACTAGTTTGCTATTTATTATGGCACCTTATTATAAAGTGTAACCAGACTGCTTGATCTATCCAGTTTGTAAAGGTGAGTAAAATGACTGATAAATGCCCCTTTCACGTGAACGTGCATTGAACCTAAAGCGGAAAACATGGCTCGACCAATCGAATCCTAAGTGAGCTTCGTAGTACCATTTAACTCTGATAGCGAGTCACTCTGTCGAGCCTGGTTTTCCCAAGAAAGCCTGGGTATGTTCAGCGATGTTCATAGTATACCCCACTGGACACACAAAAAACAAAGATACACCAACAAACATCAACAACAGTAAAGACATATGGACACACAAAAAACAAAGATACACCAACAAACATCAACAACAGTAAAGACATATGGACACACAAAAAACAAAGATATACCAACAAACATCAACAACAGTAAAGACATGGACACACAAAAAACAAAGATACACCAACAAACATCAACAACAGTAAAGACATATGGACAAACAAAAAACAAAGATACACGGGAGGTTGCTCTCCCAAAACCCTCTGCTATAATATCTTCAATGTTGAGATTCCTCAACCGCCCATCGCTCCTGTTTGTTAAGCTTGGTGATTGTTATTTGTTTCATGATTTAGATTCAGATTTTATATTTGGGGCGTTTAGCAGATGGTTTTATCCAAAGCGACTTACAATAATAACATTTGTCTATAGAAAGAGAAAAAACAATACATCGCTATCGGTACAGTAAGTGCCTAGCTCTAACAATCCCTAGGTTAACCCATTCCCCAGCTAGGATAAGATGCTACACGATGCTATGTACTTTTTTTTAGATGAAAGGACGTACAACGTACAATAGGTGTGTACATTAAGTGCGTGGACATATATGTAATACATGTAATACATGTAATAAGTGCATACCAGTGGCGGCTGGAGGTTTTTAAAGTGAGGGAGGAAGGACTGCGCACTTTGTTTCTATTAGTGGCGTTTGGTGGCATAAGTATGTGCGACTCAAGTTGTTTCAGGGTGTTTTGGTGAACTACATAATATAATGGAGGGATAATTATATGATTTGATACAAATCCACCAGTGGCAGCATTATACTATGAAAGCTGGTGGGTAGCATGTCTTCGACTACAAGGGCAGAAGGAAAGGACGCAAAGCCAATTAGTCAAATCAGGCCTACACTTCATTTGTAAAACTAAATAAAAAAATCTGGGCCTATCAATGGGCCTATTTTTGACCTCAATGACTAAAGCTGTGGTTGTCATTTGGCTATGTTTATTTTCAGCGACAATTGTTGAAAAAAAATGAAGACACAAGACCAAAAGTGATGCCAGTTAAAATGCAACATTATCAAACAGAACGGTCAGAGGAACAAACAATTAAATGAACAAAAATAACATTATCACACAACTATTTACATGGGCTGTAAGCCTAACATTGTTTGAGGCAAATGTGGATGTTAATGGATGTTTCAGAATGTTGGTCATGGTGTTAAGCCAATCCTCCTCGCGGGCTCCGCACCTCGGCCGCGGGCAGCCGGTCACAGTCTTCGCAGCCCGGTAGAGGGCAGCCCTGCCCAGCCGCGGCATTAAAGTAGTCATATGTAAGGGCAATTAATTCATTGCAGTAGTCTGGGCAATCTACATTTTCTATTCTCAACAATGTTAAGGAGGATCTTCCTCCCTCTCCTCACTCGAGAAGCCTCTACTGGTGCATACATGAAGTGGCATCTTTTCTTTTTTGCTTTTTTCTACGTTATTCTGGCATTTTACTGGCATTTTTGCAGCATTTTCGCAGCATTTTCCTGTCTGTTTTCCTTCAACCTCTCTTTCTCTCCCCTTCCTCCGTCAGCTCTCCACTGCGCTGCGGATCCGGGCGGGCACACCGGCCACGTACCATGACAGCAAGCAGGCGGCCAGCGAGTACCAGGCAGCCAAGCAGGCGCTCACCAAGGCCTTCCACAAGGCCGGGCTGGGCGCCTGGGTCAAGAAGCCCACCGAGCAGGACCAGTTCACCCTCGCCACCTGAGCCGACCGCACAGACTCTGCACTCCGGAACTCCAGACTACGTACTTTAATGATTTATTTTTGCATTTTTTATGCTTTATGATAGAGTGAGATCGAGAAGAAGGTGTGGGAGATGCAGAAAATGACTACGGGCAGGATTGGAACCCGTGTTACTGCGTTCAGGACTGAGGCTATATGGGACTACTGAGAGACTACTAACTTTAAAGATTTATTTTTGCATTTTTATGCTTTATGATAGAGTGAGATTGAGAGGGAGTTGTAGGAGATAGAGGAGAGGACATGCAGCAAAGGACCACAAGGATTGGAACCCGGGTCTCTGCATTCAGGACTGAGCCATTATGGTACGTGCTCTACCTGCTGAGCCACCGGGGCCCCCAAGAGACTACTGACTTTACGTCATTGTGTCGTCGCACAGCTCGTCGTGTCTGAATTCCGATTTTTCGGGAACTACCGATTTCTCTGGGACTACCGATTCGTCGGGAGACTAACGATTTATCCGGGACTACCGCTTTCTCTGGGAACTAACGATTTCTCGGGACGCGGAAGAAATTAATAATTGTGTTCTCGGGTGAAGAGTTCTGGAAAAAAATACAGAAATTGGGACAGATGGTGAAGTCTCGGTTGTGTGCGTCTGGGGTGTAGTTGGTGTGCAAAGTATAAATTCTTGTCAGATTTAAAGGTACCATGGCATGAAAATCTCACTTTATGAGGGTTAGGGTTAACATAAAAATGATTTCCCCTAGCCTGCCTATGGTCCCCCAGTGGCTAAAACTTGCGTTTGGTGTAAAACGAGCACTATGTGTTCTGCTCGCCTTTGAAAAAATGGAGGCTCAATGATTTGGAATGTGGTCCCATATGTCGTCATAAAGGATGTAAGCTCCTCCCCTTTCTCTGCCTTGCCCGCCCAGAGTATTTGGCCCGCCAATGAGACACGAACGTGCAAGCGCCACATGTGTGTGTTTGATTACACACACTGTAACGGAAGTGTTTGCTGTTGGTGTTATGGCGCATAACACATCGGTTCTTTGACGTCTCTTGTATTTCCACAACGAGACTGTAGTTGGGGTTATCTCAGCCATGGTTGAGAAGGAATTGGGGGAAAGGAACTTTGGCTTTGAATCCCTGAAGTACATGAACTGCGACATGCTGCCTGCCGCAGGTTGCCGCGAGGCACCACCGCCCGGCAGCCAGCAGCAGGCAGCGTGCGGTTCAGTCTACTTCAGATTGATGTGGAGTGGAAGAACCAGAGACGTCGGAGAACCCGACGATCCCGTCGTTTGTGATTCATAATATCGTCTGGAGGCGCACACAGCTTTTGGCCGTGATAATATGTATTATATGATATAGATATCTATGTATTATATGATATTATTTAGATATAGAGCTCCAGGACTGTAACGCAAGTGTTGTACACTTCCTTGTTATTTGGATAACCGTTCTTCTGTTGGTGTTATGGCTTATAACACGTCAGACTCTCGTCTGGTATTTCCACAACGAGACTAGTGGGGGTTATCTCAGCCATGGTTGAGAATGAATTGGGGGAAAGGAACTTTGGCTTTGACTCCCTGAAGTACATGAACCACGACATTGAGGAGAAAGGGATTGTTGGCCGCGAATGTCTCCCGCTTGAGCCCCGCTTCCCACTGCCGAGGGACCACCACCTTGGCGCTGCAGGAGGCGGTGGTGCCTAAGCGCTGACCGCTGCTGAGGTGGTGGTCCCTCGGCAGCGAGGCTCCGGCGGGAGACAACCACGGTCAACAATTGCGGTCAACAATCCCTTTCTCCTCCATGTCGTGGAAGAACCAGAGACATTGGAGAACCCGACGCGGTCGTTTGAGATTCATAATATCATCTGGAGGCTCATACAGCTTTTGGCCGTGATAAAATATATTATATGATATAGATATCTATGTATAGTATGATATTATTTAGATATAGAGCTCCAGGACTCTATATCTAAAAAGGTTAAAAAATAAATCAATTCCGTCACACCAGAGTACTTTTGTCGCGCCTGGGTTGTTGTTGTCACGCCAGGGTGTTGTTCCCGGGGCTGCAGCTGGACTCTACTCCCTTGACCCGCCTCTCTCCTCCTCATTTGCATTAAAGCTACAGACACCGAAACGGAGCATTTGGGGAAAGCTCAATGTGCGACTGGCTCGTAGTGGCTGTAATTCTGCACCACAGCTGAATTTTGGGAACGTCTTCAAATACTGTGTTTGGGGCCTATTAATATCTATATTAAAGCATCCATAAAGTAGCATGCCATGGGACCTTTATTTCTCTCATTGTTATTTAGTCCGTTTTTTTGTTTCTCTTTCTTTGTTCTGTCATGTTGTACTCACCCCCCTGTTCCTTGGACAGCACTTGGTATTTAATGTGAATCTAGATTTGTAGACGTCAATGAATTATGCAACTTTATAAGAACGAACGCAAGTGTACATTCGAAAATATTTATTGGGCGGTAGCGGGGTTTGATGACAGACAGCGACAGTTCCCATGTTGTCAAAGGTGATCGGCACACACGATGGAGTGAGTAGTCATTTTGCACGTACAAATGTACCCAAACTCGGAGGAAGATTCGGCAGGTTTGTGGTAAAGATCGAATTCCCTTCCTTAATTTGTTCCGCTGCTCTTTTTCCGACCATGTACCTACGGTTTGCATACGATTATAGAATTTGGTCTGCCATAATAGTGACGATATCACATTCAAACCGGTAATGCGATGTTGCATCGGTAACAACAAAAAAGTTGTGCTTTCTTCAAAATTTGTGCAAAATGATGAAATTATCCTGTGATTGTCCAAGAACAGAGCCGTACCACCCACGCTTTTGCCGCTGCAAACGACCAATAGCATGACTACCTGCGTTTCGGATCGGACGTTTGTGCACCATTGTCGTCGTCGATCCCCCACTGTTAAATGTCCTGTTTCCTGTTTTCTCTTTCCTCTTTCCTGGCCCTGTTGCACTTGTATAAAGGTACCAGCAAACCCTATGCAATGAATGAACTGTTCTGCGCCTGTGAAATTCAAAATAGTATTCCTTTTTTTTTGTTTTTGTTATTTTATATTTTTACATTTTTCCCTTTTTAGAATTTTTTTTCTTTCCTTTCGAAGCAAAAATCATCCATATGCAGCCCGTGAACCACAGCAGAAAACCAAACCAAACTGTTGTCGACATCTTTTACCCCCACACCCCCCATACCCACACTGTATCGCTTTGCACCCGAATCGATCCACAAATGTCTTTTTTATAAACACTTTTGTCATCGTTTGTAAATCCTCTCCCTTGTGCGTTTACTTCTGAAGAGAGAACTCGATCATTCTTACCTTCTCATTAATCTTCACCAAAGATGATGTCAGCATCCGTGTGAGAGTCAAAACGTTTTTGTTTAATATATACATTCCAATCTTTTTTAAAATCCGCACAAAATCTTCGTTCTCTCAGTTTGCGTCGGGATTTCGGAAAAGTGGTTGTGTTTTTAATGTATTTATCTGTGCCCGTTTGGGTCGACATGTGTTTGTGTGTGATTGCGTGTTGGTGAAGTGTTGTGTTTTTTTTGTGTTATCCTTCACTTATTCGGGCCCGGACTAAAACGCTCGAGAATAATATCCCAAAATTCTGAAAACTGTGTTTTCCGTAGCACTGTCTCTTCACCTGAGTGAAGTTTTTTTGTTAAAGCTTTGTTTAAGTCGATATTTCTCTAATTATCTACGTTCCTCTTTAAACGTTACCCTTTTATATAAAGGTTTTATTTTATACCAGTTGAAAGTCTAAACTGACCCTCCAGCCTCAAATATTTCTCAAATTAATTTGACCTCCACCTATACATAATTAATAAGATGTAACCTTCCTTTTGATGTAAATCAACGTAAATCTCACGATGTATATCAACCCTGAAGCTATTTTGAATGTCTTATCTTTGTTGTCTTGGGGATGATGTTGCGTGAACAAATGTGTGTGTGTGTGTGTGTTGGTCATGTTTGAAGGTCATGGGTTTGCTCAAGGGTAGGGCAGCCTACTGCGTTTTAAGCAGCGAAGAGGTAGAACAGTTTTAATCAGTTGGACTTCCACTTAAGCTGGGGTGAATGACTTGGGGTGGAGATATAGGTGGGTGGGGAGGCGTTCCTGCCATTTCGATGCTTATCTCAGGACTGATTCCCACCTGGAACGTGAATGCTTTTTTGGTACAAATATCAGAGCATTTGGGTCCTTGTCCCCAACACACCCCTCATCGGAATAGGGCCTCTTTTGCTTACAATCGATACTTTAATCACGCTGAAAGGTAAAGAGATGTAGGCTGCAGGAATAATCTGATCTTTTTGTTATGTTGTAACTGAAGTTCCAGGTCTGAAACATTTGCTAAAGAGTTAGCCGGGGAATCAGCTAAGCTAAGCATCTCAACGGCAAGACTACGAGACGGTAGGGTGGGGGGGCTGACAGAGTTCGGAGACATCTTGAGTACAAGCCGCCGGCTGGTACGCCTTGCAGTTGACCCGCCATCATTCCCTCCCCCCCCCCCCCCCCCCCCCCCGGTCCGTGAACACATGGAGCACGCTGCATGAGCCGTCACTGTTAAGCATGTGAAAAAAAATATCTGCAATTCAATAAACACAAAATGACTGACATGAAAAAAATACAAAATAATAAAGAGGATGTTAATCTCAGATCCGGAGATTCGAATAAAGTGCTGATGATATGTTTATTGCGTTGTGTTTGTTGTTGGTTTGTGTAGCAGAGGGACAATTTTGGGGGGTGCTGCTCACTAATCGAGATGGGGATGGCTAAGTTCAGGCGGTAGAGTGGGTTGAATGGTGACCGGAGGTTGCTGGTTCGATCCCCGGCAACTCCTAGCTAGAGTGTCGAGGTGTCCCTGAGCATATCAGCTTTTATCAGTCGTCATGTAAAAAAAAACGAGGTAGGCCTAACACTTTCGTCTTTTATCTGTCGCCGTCAAAAAAACATAAGGGGTCATCATGAAAACAAACATAAGTGGTGTTTTTCACAGAAAACCTAAGGGGGAACATTGTAATATCGTCGTCAAATAAATCATAGGGGTAATGCTGTCGTTTCTTAAAAAAACATAAGGGTCACATTAGTTTTTTATCGGTCGTCATGAAAAAAAACAGGGTAACACTGTCGTTTTTTATTGGTTGTCATTAAAAAAACAAGGGGTAACGCTGTCGTTTTTTATCAATCGTCATTAAAAAAAACATAAGGGTAACACTGTCTTTTTTATTGGTCATCATTAAAAAAAAAAAGGGGTACCACTAATTTTTTATCGGTCGTCATCAAATAAAACAAAGGGTAACACTGTCGTTTTTTATCAGTCGCGGGCGCTCCTTTTGTCAACGTGTCACAAGGTAGAAGTAGCCGTCTCGCTACCCTCTTATCTACGACCGGCGTATCTTAAGCTATGGAGAACCGGGCGCCATCAGCCATCGCCCACAACTGGCTGCCCGTCACCTGGCTTCATGTCAGTGACCGCCACCTGTTCGAAATAAGTGGGGCCGGCGGATTTCGGCGCAGATTAGCATCGGTCTTTTCATCCCCGCGGCCAAAGCAGGCTCGCTTTTCAACAGCAAGAACGTTTCTCGAGTTAACATGGGAGGGAACGTACAGTATGTTTCAAAGGAAATGGCATCGTTATGTGCTAGACATATGAGAAAATGGTCTCCTCACATTCACTTGCAGTGCCGAGTTTAGAGGGGGTCTCTTTCCCGTACCAACAAGAATGAATTAAGTTTATTCATGGGTATATGTATTTAGACGATAGATTTAGAATAATCAGCATGTGAGACCAAATTTTGGTTATTCTGGAATTCGGAACGGCGGTTAACCCAAATCTTAATCAACACATTATTAATTCTAGGCGTTTGGATGATCTTTGACCGCACAACGCTACCATCTTATGGATGGAAGTGGTCATTGCAGCGTTTTGCTTATTTTTAAATTCTTGCTATTTAAGTTAGCTATTTAAGTTAGTAACTATTACTATTGAGTTAGTTAATAGTAAATACGTTTGTTCATAGTACAAAAAAAACGTTGACATTGTTAGAAAGACAGACACCCTTGTTTTATATCCTCCTACCAAAGAGTAGTTGGTCTCTTTGGTCAATTGTAAAAGGTCAAAGGTCAATGACAAAAAAATGTATTAACCACCCCCACCCGGATAGTGTGGTGGGCAGGAGTTGAACCCATGTACCCAGATCTCAGTGAGATCATGTTTTATCACTTTCGAATCACTGCCTTGGCAAATTAACTGTTGAATTGATGAGTGTGAATAACTCTGTGTGAATCAATTGATGTGAATGACTTAATTCACATCAATTGATTCACACAGAGTTATTCACTCTCATCAATTCACCATACATTCATTCACAAAAAGGACTCAAACCCAGGTCTGCAGTCCTTATGAACTTCAGCCCATATAATCTTCAGTGCATTCCACTGGACCACAGACCTGCTGGCTATCATTTTGTCAGAGTTGTATGTTACATTACAATTCACATGACATTGGTTCCAAAATGAAACCAGGTTACCCACGAGAATGTCCAGGACTTCAGTCATCTCCACTGAGATATCTATCACCTTAGCTGTGGTTGAATGGCAGTAAGTGTATAGTGTGAGTTATAAGTGACCATCCACGGTGGGACGTCTCCACTGCGCCACATGGTCAGAGATTATGATTAGGTCTGAAGGAATATTTTACATTATATTCACACATCGTAAAAATAGTAATAGCGGCCGATAAAACAAGTATTTTTTTATGACGACTCTTTATGTTTTTTTCATGACTGCCGATAAAAAACGTGTTTTTATGTTTTATTGGACGGCGACAGATAAAACGACATTGACGTTTATTCAGAGACGACAGATAAAAACAACAAGTGTTACCCCTTATGTTTTATTTGACGGCAACAGGTAAAAAACGAGAGTTACGTGCTTGCACACCGCCGCGCGGCAACCGCCCTTATAACCGCCTCGCTGCCGGAGGGTTCAGCGCGGCGGTGTGAAGGGCCAGGCGTTTTCAAAAGCGGCTGCTGCTGCTGCCGCTGCCGCTGCTGCCGCCGCTGCCGCCGAAAGCTGCTTTCACACCGCCGCGCGGCAACTCGCCGCCTCCATTCATTTCAATGAGGGAAGGGCGGCAGAGGGGAGGCGGCAGCAGCAGCAACAGCAGCCGCTTTTGAAAACGCCTGGCCCTTCACACCGCCGCGCTGTACCCTCCGGCAGCGAGGCGGTTACAAGGGCGGTTGCCGCGCGGCGGTGTGCAAGCACCTAAAAGTTTCAACACGGGGAAAGCTGAGCGGTAGGGTAAAATCTGTGCGCGTTCACGTAGGCGGCAACCGCTTCCTGGTTTTCAGCCGCTTTTGTAACCGCCTCCCCTCTGCCGCCCTTCCCTCATTGAAATATATGGAGGCGGCGAGTTTCCGCGCTGCGGTGTGAAAGCAGCTTCTTTTAATGACGACCGATTACAAAAAAAAAATTGACTCAGGCACCATTGATTTTGCAACATCATGCTTTTTTTTTATTGTTCTCCATAAAAAAATCGAATTGTACCAAATTCAATATCATATCAAGGTTAAAAATGAGCCGACAGTGGTCAATAAACACAGCCTAAGGAAAAAGCCATACATAATATCTATATATAACGAGAGGAAAATCTCAACACTGTGTACTCGGGGTGAGTATAATACATAATAACAAAAGTCAATAAGAAACACTGGTCATGTAGTGAAGGCACCATAGAAACGTTGTGGTTCTTGAGCAGCTTAGCAAGCCAACAGAGCTACGCACTTTGAGAACCACAGCAGTGGAACTAAGATGGTCCATGGCCCGCAAACTAGTGAGAAGAGCCGGACTAGAGGCTCTCTGTGGAGGAATCTTCTGGCTAGACCGAGGAAACCGCCGAATGTAGCTTAGTCTGGAGCTAGCTAACTGTGATCGTAGCTAGCTAGCTAAGATCAAGATTAGCCAGAAAGTTGTAGGGTACAAACTAGCTAACTAACTATTTGTAGGGAACAAAATAACTAACGAACTAGGATGCAAACTATCTAACTAACTAGCTGTAGGGTGCACACTAGTTAACTAACTTAACTAACTTGACTAAGTGGGGTACAACTAGCTAACCAACTAGTTGTATGGTTAAAAACTAGCTTACCAACTGGGCTACAAACTAGATAGCCAACTAGGCTACAAACTAGCTAGCACCCCTCCCAGATAATTTAACCGGACCTCATCCCATGAAATAAAATAAACCATAACCTAAACACCAAAATATGCCATCTGACATTTACACCCAAACAGCTTAAACCCTTGAATATGTAACCATGAGCATCATCCCAAAAATACTTCTCTCTACCAAAATACTTTGCCCCCCTGTGGCTATAGAGTGAATTGCAGACACAGGTTTAACGTTTAACCCAGTTAAACATTTGTTTAAATAAAGCCGTACGCTATGGCAAGATATACTAAATACACGTTAAATCACACAAGGACAATAATTAAAGCTTTTTTTGTTGATGTTTTCTTCTTTTTTAAAGGTGATTTTGCTCGTCGCAACATCCAGGAATTATTGTTTTTGTCGCTTCGGTCGCAGCGTTCCTCACATGAATCCAGAACTGTTTGGAAAGAAGGAAACACAATTAAAACAACAAGAGGGTGGAGAAATACTAAGTGTGTGTCTGGTTGTGTGTTCATCTCACTTCTTGCGGTCTTAGTCCTGCTGTTGTGTGTGCGTTTTGTAAGTTCTGTGTAAGTACATGCATGCGCTCGTGTGTGTACATACGTGTATACGTGTGTGTTTGTGTGCTGGATGTTGTGTTGGGTGTGTTTACGTGTGTTCCTCTCACTTCTTGCAGTCCTTGTCCTGCTGTTGTGTGTGTGCGTACGTGCGTGTACATGTGTGAGTGCGTGTGTCTCACTTCTTGCAGTCTTTTCCTTCCTGAGGTTGTTGTGTGTGTGTGTCAACATGTGTTTGTGTGTGTACGTGCGTTTGTATGGGTGTGTGTACATACGTGTGCACTTGTATCCATGTGTGTGTCACTTCTTGCAGTCTTTGTCCTTCAGGTTGCCACTGTGTGCGTGTGTATGTGTGTGTGTGTGTGTCAGGTTGTGTGTCCATCTCACTTCTTTCGGTCTTTGTCCTTCTTCAGGTGGCTGCTGTGTGTGTGTCTGCATGTGTGTTTCTGTGTGTACATGCTTGTATACGTGTGTCAATCTCAATTCTTCTTCTTTGACCTTCTTCAGGTAGCTACTACGTGCGTGTCTGGTTGTGTCTTTGCCTGTTGTGTGTACGTGTGTGTCTGGGTTGTGACTCACTTCTTGCGGTCCTTGTCCTTCTTGAGGTTGGCCCCGCCCCCCCCATAGCTCCCCCCCTGCAACAGGAGCTCGGCCGCCGCCCTCTTGGTGCTGAAGCCGTTGAGCTGGTCCTCCAGGGAGCGCCTCCGCTCCTCCAACCTCCCCTTCTCCTCCTGGTGGAGCCGCTTCAGCTGCTCAAAGCGCCCCTGGAGCTGAGGGGGGAGAGGGGGAGAGGAAAAGAGGGAGGAGAGAGGGGAGAGAGGGAGGAGAAAGGGGACGAGGGGGAGAGGAAGAGAGGGGGTGAGGAGGACAGGGGGAGAGGAGGTGAGGAGGACAGGGGGAGAGGAAAAGAGGGAGGAGAGAGGGAGGAGAAAGGGGACGAGGGGGAGAGGAAGAGAGGGGGTGAGGAGCAGAGAGGGAGAGGAGGTGAGGAGGACAGGGGGAGAGGAGGGGAGGAGCAGAGGGGGAGAGGAAAAGAGGGAGGAGAAAGGGGACGAGGGGGAGAGGAGGGGAGGAGCAGAGGGGGAGAGGAGGTGAGGAGGACAGGGGGAGAGGAGGGGAGGAGCAGAGGGGGAGAGGAAAAGAGGGAGGAGAAAGGGGACGAGGGGGAGAGGAGGGGAGGAGCAGAGGGGGAGAGGAGGTGAGGAGGACAGGGGGAGAGGAGGGGAGGAGCAGAGGGGGAGAGGAAAAGAGGGAGGAGAGAGGGGAGAGAGGGAGGAGAAAGGGGACGAGGGGGAGAGGAAGAGAGGGGGTGAGGAGGACAGGGGGAGAGGAGGTGAGGAGGACAGGGGGAGAGGAGGGGAGGAGCAGAGGGGGAGAGGAGGTGAAACACACAAGGGGTGCATGGATGTTAGATTCTGGACCAGGGATTAGCAACTGGCATGATAAATAGGGCCAACATTTTTCATCATCATCATCATCACTTTAACTAATTGGATATGAGAGAAACTACAAAATAATTCTTAATAAGAACTAAATATTTGTAGATATATGTCTGTATGTTTATTGAACAAACATACATTAATTTAATATTTTCCATGCTCAAATGCATTTTTAACGTGTCTATACTCTTGCTAAACAACAAATACAACAATAACAATAACAGCCACATGAGTGATTGGTAATTTCCATGCAAAGGTCTCACATACGTCGTCATTCAATGATGGCAGAAAACTGAAAGACAGTGGCCCAACATTAAGTGCAACAACTAGCATTATATTCAGTGCAGATGTCGTAGTTGTAGTGGCGACTTAAGTTGGAATCTTTCATGACTGATATCGTTTCTAAAGAAACTAGACACATGTGTTTGCCTTTGAATTCTATGAACAGATACTCTGTTTCCCCATCTTGACTGAAAGGTATGGTTTTCTTGATCGAGTTTTCACTGCTCATGGCCATGACGCTCTGTCCTTATTTCTCGCTGATGAGCCCCTCGGCCCTGAAACTGTTTGCATAGGAAGCGTCCTTTATCGGTGAACAGCATCATTACAATGACTGACTGAATCAGTTGCGGTACATCAGTCAGTCGCATGCGCCCGCGGGCCGCCACTCGCCCATCCCTGCTCTAGACTCTGGGAAGTAGTCTAGAGTCCAGCAGGAAGTGGGGGCTCCATCGTACCTCTCTCTCCTTCTCCTTGAGCTCCATCTCCTTCTCCTTCACCCTCTGGACGAACGACTGCCTCATCTCCTCCTCCCTCTTCTGCAGCTCCCCCTGGAACTCCTGCCGCTTGAACTCATACGTCTCCTGGAGACTACACACATATACACACATATATATATCAGACACACACACATATCAGACACACACATATATATCAAACACACACACACACACACACACATCAGAACTCCTGCCGCTTGAACTCGTTCGTCTCCTGTGGGGGGGTCCTACCTGACGGGCTTGCTCTCCGGGTCTGTGTCTCTGAAGCCCATCTCCTCCAGCTTGCAGCGGCGGTAGAGCTCGTAGTGCCGCGTGTGCGTCTGCTCCCGCAGGTCCTCCATGTTCACCCCGATCAGCATCTCACGCAGCTTCACGAAGTCGCAGTGGCTCTCGTTCTCCACTGGGGGGAACCAGGGGGAGCGTCAGGCTCACCGAGCTAACGGCTGGCTTCATTTTAAGGTGGGGCTAGCCTTTAGCTGCTAAAGCTCCAGCTATGATAGCCGTTATGTGCTTGGTGTGTGTATGAATGGGTGAGTGTGTGTATGAATGGGTGAGTGTGAGTATGAATGGGTGAATGTGCTTATGAATGGGTGAATGTATGTCTGTGTGCATGAATTGGTGAATTTATGTGTGAATGTGTAAATGTACACATTGCATGTTTGTGTGAATGGGTGAATGTATATGTGACTGGGTGAATGTGTGTGTGAATGTCAGTCCAAGCGCGTCTAAACAGAGACTAGCCCCCTAATAATTGCAGCCGTCTTCAACCCTCAGCTCAGGGAGCTCACCTTGCACCACACCCCAGGGGTACTGCCGTGCCTTTACCATCTTGTTCCCTATCTTCACCTCCTCTGTGCTGCCCACCACCGCAAACGGGAGGATGCCCTGGGGGGGGGCGGGGGGGGTTATATTTGTAAAAACGAAAAGGGACTTAGAGCAGATCACACACCTTCACCATTTCATACACACGTTCACCCCTTCATACACCCATTCACTCATGCATACACACATTCACCCGTTCATTAACACATATTCACCTACTCATACACACATTCAAGTATTGGACATTTGGCTGTGTCTTATTCATTCACTATGAAATCCCAAAGACACTTTTAAATCGTCTTGAAAAAGAGATTTTAAATCTCAAGAGACTTTTATCTGGTTAAATTAAGGTTTGATTAAATGAATAAAATAAGTATTCATTTATATATTTTTAAATAAAATCAAAAAACAATAGTAATAGTAAAAGATATATATATATATATCAATAAATAATGTAAAAAATAGAAAAACCCTTGGGTAACCGCGGATTTTCTGGGGAATTTCTGTTACTCAGAGATTCGGGAGCGTCAAACAAGAGACTGCATGGCCAAGCAGACATAAACAAACAACAACTTCTGCCTAAACGGTTGAAACGATATGTTTTTGGATCAACGACCTGTACTCACGTTCATGGCGGAGTTGATGCTGGACACGGTCTCGTCGTCGGTAGGGAACTGGTAGATCTGGACGCCGTTGCTGACCAGCTCGCTCATGATCTTTAGCTTGAACTTGTGCAGCTCGCTCTTGGAGATGGTGTCCGCCTTGGCGATGACAGGGATGATGTTCACCTGCAGAGGGACATTCCCCACAAGACACGGGGAGAATTCTTACATGTTTGAATAAAGGTTAAAAAATTATTAATAATAATAATAATCATAATAATATACATATATTTTATTTTTAATTAATAAATATATATTTAATTAAATATCGAAAAAACAATATAAAATATTAAAAATATATATTAATTTTATAACATTTATTATTTACATCGTTTCTTATTTTAATTATTCCAAAAAGGAAAAAAAATTCCCAGCCCGAAACCGGTGACATCATCGATCGACCTCTCACCCCTTTCCTTCACACTAACGAACAGCCTTACCTAGCGCTGACATACCTGTCGCTGACTCAGCGTCGTCAAATCCTGCTCGGTCCTGCCTCTGTCAGCACACGTTATTACCGAGGCAACCATTTCAGTTTAGAACGCAACCCTGGGCTTAATGATACCCCCCTCAGGTATGTTCTTCAAATAGCGGCCTGCACCTCTCCTCAAGTACAGGCTGCTACCGTAATGCTTGTGCTATAGGAGCTGTGTGTGTGTGTGTGTGTGTGTGTGTGTGTGTGTGTGCGTGTGCGTGTGCGTGTGTGTGTGTGTGCGTGTGTGTGTGTGTGTGTGTGTGTGATAGTGTGTTAGCTCTGTCAAATGTGTGTGTGTGTATGTGTGTGTGTGAGTGACTGTGTGACTGTGTGTGTGAATGAGTGAGTGCGTGAGAGAGGGACTGTGTCTGCGTGTGCGTATGTGTGTGCATGAGTGAGTGAGTGAGTGAGAGAGTGAGTGTTTGTAGTGGGCCGCACAAACACACACACATACACTAAAATGGCCGACCTTGCCATCCAGTTTCTCCTCTAAAACGTTCAAACTTGCGGTCCAGCTTCTCTTCTAAAATGTCAGACCCTGCGGTCCAGTGCGCCCTCTCTGAAATGGCCGACCTTGCTATCCAGCTTCTTCATGGTGACCAGGTCCAGGGACTTCAGGGAGTGGCCGGACGGGGCTATGAAGTACAGGCAGGCGTGGATGCGGGAGTCGTGGTAGTTGTGCAGCGAGCGCTTGATCTTCAGCTCCTCCTGCAGGTACGACTCGAACTGCGTGTCGATGTAGTCCACGATGTGCTGGTAGCTGAGCGCACACAAACGCACACACGCACAAATGCACGCAGGGTTTACCTTACATTTAGGTTCATTTAGCACATGCTTTTACCCGAAGTGAGATACAACGGTTAACACACACTCACACATTCACCCTTTCACATACACATTCACCAATTCACACACACATTCACCCAATCAAACAGATTCTCCCATAGTTGACATTACAACAGGTGACTTACAACAGGTCACACACACATTCACCCATTCCCACACATATTCACCCATTCACACACACATTCACACACACATTAACCTATTACATTTACTTTTACATTCAGCAGCAGATTTTATCGAAAGCGAATGGTAAACGGTTCATGCACACATTAAAACACACACACACACACACATACACACACACACAATCACCTATTTACACAAACATTCAAACACACATTAATCCATTACATTTACATTCAGGGCGTTTAGCAGATTATTTTATCCTGAGCGACTTACAATAAGTACATTTGTCAGGAGAAAGAGAAACAACAATATATGACTGTTGGTATAGTAAGGATGTCCATAGAACCATAGAAGTGCCAAACACTAACCATCCCTAGGTTAACCCATTCCCCGTACACAACAGAGTTAGCTAGGGTCCGACGATACACAACTAAGTAGTATAACTAAGTACGACACACACAATTCTACCCAAAGCGATTTACATGGGATACAGACAATCACCATTTCACACACACATTCACACACAAATTCACCCATTCGCACACTGAGGGAGGAGTCAGCTCAGTTACAAAGTGTTTTTTTGGAATGAATGAACACATTACGTTATCAAATTCAAAAATAATTGTTTGAATAACCGTGATTTCAACATTGACCATAATTATCTTGATTATGATTTTTGTCCCATAATGAGCAGCCCCAGGACCCACCTCTGCTGCTTGTTCAACTTTTACCAAAACGATTAATTAACAATTAACAATTAATATTACCAAAACAAACTCCAACTGAAAAAGATGGTGCGCCGGCCCTTTAAACCTCACAGTATTCAACTCCAGCCCCGAAACCGCTGGCCCTTTAAGCACCACCCTCGTCGCTGCCGTCGTCATGGTAACCCATAAGGGCTTTGCAATTAATCCAATTTTAATCGTGATTTCGAATTTTGACTCAAACGATCTCCAAACCAATATTAAAAAAAAATCCTTCTTCTTTAAAGTATATTTATTGAACGGCTGGATACATATTTGCACATTATTTTCGATTTGAACTTTTTGTGTATTTTCTTTTAGGGGATATTTCAAAGTTCTCAGTTACAAAGTGGTTTTTTTGGAGAGAAATGTTTTCAAACTTAAAATTTATCGATTGAATAATTGTGATTTCAACCTTGACCAAAATAATCCTGCCCTCCAAATTTCCCCACTGTGGGACTAATAAATGATTATCTTATATAGATATTTATCCGTAATCGAGCAACCCAATCACCCACCTTTGCTGCTTGTTCATCTGGTCACCGAATCCCACGGTGTTGACGATGGTGAGCTTCAGCCTCACGTTGCCTTCTTGGAGGTCGTAAGTCTTGGCCGAGAGCTTCACCTTGGGCTCGAAGTGGGACGACTCAGCACTCTCGAAGTTAGTGTTGAAGAGCGTGTTCATCAGGGTGGACTTACCGATGCCCGTCTCTCCTGGGGGGAGGGGGGGAGGGAGGGAGAGGGAGAGAAAGAGAGATAGTGTGTAATATAATATATATAGTAATCATAATTATATATAACAACATTATTATTATTATTATATATTATATTTATAATAATAATTATTGGTTTGAGGTGGAGCTGTTGGAGCCCTTTGGTTTCTTGAGATGATGTATCAGGGATAATAATAATGAACAAGGTGATGACAAATAAGTTGATGTATTCAATAACAAGTGCCTGCGCAGAATTCTCTGTGTCCGATTGCAAGATCATATCAGGACTGAGGACCGGCTTAAGAGAGCTGAGATGAAGCCACTGAGTGAGGAAGTCAAGATCAGAAGATGGAAGATGATCGGCCATATCTTGAGGCAGAATAGAGAAAGTGATGGCAATGTGGCACCGGAAGGGAAAAGAAGACAACGTGGAGAAGGACTATGGAGAAAAAGAGGAGAGATGTTGGCTGGGGCTCATGGGATGAGGTGCAGCAACGGACCGGGAGAAAGTGAAAGGTTCTGTAAAGGGCCTACAGTGGGGCAAAAAAGTATTTAGTCAGCCACCAATTGTGCAAGTTCTCCCACTTAAAAAGACGAGAGAGGCCTGTAATTTTCATCATAGGTAAACCTCAGCTATGAGAGACAAAATGAAAAAAAAAAATCCAGAAAATCACATTGTCTGATTTTTTAAGAATTTATTTGCAAATTATGGTGGAAAATAAGTATTTGGTCACCTACAAACCAGCAAGATTTCTGGCTGTCACAGACCTGTAACTTCTTCTTTAAGAGGCTCCTCTGTCCTCCACTTGTTACCTGTATTAATGGCACCTGTTTGAACTCCTTATCAGTATAAAAGACACCTGTCCACAACCTCAAACAGTCACACTCCAAACTCCACTATGACCAAGACCAAAGAGCTGTCAAAGGACACCAGAAACACAATTGTAGACCTGCACCAGGCTGGGAAGTCTGAATCTGCAATAGGTAAGAAGCTTGGTGTGAAGAAATCAACTGTGGGAGCAATTATTAGGAAATGGAATACATACAAGACCACTGATAATCTCCCTCGATCTGGGGCTCCACGCAAGATCTCACCCTGTTGGGTCAAAATGATCACAAGAACGGTGAACAAAAATCCCAGAACCACACGGGGGGACCTACTGAATGACCTCCAGAGAGCTGGGACCAAAGTAACAAAGGCTACCATCACTTACACACTACACCGCCAGGGACTCAAATCCTGCAGTGCGAGACGTGTCCCCCTGCTAAAGCCAGTGCATGTCCGGGCCCGTTTGAAGTTTGCTAGAGAGCATTTGGATGATCCAGAACAGGATTGGGAGAATGTCATATGGTCAGATGAAACCAAAATAGAACTTTTTGGTAAAAACTCAACTCGTCGTGTTTGGAGGAGAAAGAATGCTGAGTTGCATCCAAAGAAAACCATACCTACAGTGAAGCATGGGGGTGGAAACATCATGCTTTGGGGTTGTTTTTCTGCCAAGGGACCAGGACGTCTGATCCATATGACGGAAAGAATGAATGGGGCCATGTATCGTGAGATTTTGAGTGAAAACCTCCTTCCATCAGCAAGGGCACTGAAGATGAAACGTGGCTGGGTCTTTCAGCATGACAATGACCCCAAACACACCGCCCGGGCAACGAAGGAGTGGCTTCGTAAGAAGCATTTCAAGGTCCTGGAGTGGCCTAGCCAGTCTCCAGATCTCAACCCCATAGAAAATCTTTGGAGGGAGTTGAAAGTCCGTGTGGCCCAAAAACATCACTGCTCTAGAGGAGATCTGCATGGAGGAATGGGCCAAAATACCAGCAGCAGTGTGTGAAAACCTTGTAAAGACTTACAGAAAACGTTTGACATCTGTCATTGCCCACAAAGGGCATGTAACAAAGTATTGAGATGACCTTTTGTTATTGACCAAATACTTATTTTCCACCATAATTTGCAAATAAATTCTTTAAAAATCAGACAATGTGATTTTCTAGATTTTTTTTTTCATTTTGTCTCTCATAGCTGAGGTATACCTATGGTGAAAATTACAGGCCTCTCTCATCTTTTTAAGTGGGAGAACTTGCACAATTGGAGGCTGACTAAATACTTTTTTGCCCCACTGTATGTGCCACGAGGCACTTGGAGGACAGGCAACATGATAATAATAATAATAATAATAATAATAATAATAATAATAATAATAATAATAATAATGCTGTTTGACACGCGCTGCCGAACGGAAGAGGCACTGAAAAAGTATGATAAAGTTTAAAAGCATGCACACACACACTCGCAGGGAGAGACACGCACACACACAATGTTTATCACATGATTGATATATTAACCAGGGACACACACACAGATGATAGGAAGATCTAAATCAAATTAATTACATAATGACCATGGACAAACACACATAAAGGATCTATATCAAATGAATGACAATGGACACACACGTAAACACGCACACACACACACACAAACTGGGATAACAATATCAAATGAATAACATAATCAGCACATACACACACACACACAGGATGTTAAATCACATTATCGACATAATATCCTTGGACACACATACATACAAATACTGGAGAATCTATATTTAATAAATGACATAATGACCATGGACACACACACACACACACACACACACACACACACACACACAGGGAGCTAAATCAAATGAATGACATAATGAGCAATGACACACAGATCTTTCCCGACACACACCCACACCCACACCCACACACGCACACACACACACAGGAGAATCTATATTTAATAAATAACATATTGACCATGGACACATATGTACACAAGATATTTTCCGACACACACACACACACACACACACACACACACACACAGGGAGAACTATATCAAATTAATGACATAATGACCACACACACACACACACACACACACACACACACACACACACACACACACACACACACACACACACACACACACTGTGGGGGTTTGGGGGGGTCCTCACCGATGCAGAGGATGTTGAAGCAGAACCCCTGGCATGTTGACTTGTTGACCAGCTGATGCGGGAGACCGTCGAAACCCACGTGACCGGACAGCGAGAGGGGGCGGGCGCTCTTCTCCTGCACACCAATCAACGGAGGAAGTAAATGACAGTAATCCTGAACACTTTAAAACGCATTCATTTGAAACAGTGTGTGTCACTCAAACTCAAACCTAGAATCGCAATAGTGACGTCATACAGGTTGAGGGTTCGACGCGATCTCTTGTTGCGTAAAAGGTTCTTCCTCACCGGTATTTTTAGGTCGTGCAAAAATAAACACTATGGTGAAATACTACGGTGATAATATGTATAAACAAGTAGATACAACGGATAAACGATGAATATATTATGGAAAAACTATGGCGATACTATGGTATACTATGGAGATACTACGAAAGTACGAGGAGATACTACGGATAAACTATCCGGAAAAGCAGTACTATGGACATACTACGGATAAAAAATACTTCAGTTAAGTTTAGCTGAGTTGTATAAACAATTGACGGCTACCCGTCCACTGTTTATAGTGAGGGGGGCTTTTAATGTGTAGGGCCGTCGCCCTACACATTAAAAGCCTCATTATGGGGTTAAAGTACACAAATGGGAATATTTACCCCTTGGCCCTGCTCGACATCCGACGATATCATGGTGGTTTGAGATGTTGATGGTCAAACTTTGGCCCAAAGTGTTAATTAAGCATGAATAAATCAGTGCTGCTTGACGTACTCCGGTTTGTTTGCTTTCCACATAACTTGAGAATGAAAGAAAACTTTTTTTCGGCTCATGCTACATCGCGGATTATAACAGGGGTGCGATAGTGAAATAAACGATTGCATTCTTTAAACTGTAAATATAATTAACAGCTGTTTGTTTGTATTTAATTCATATCAAACAACTCTAACCCGTTAGTTTAATTTAGGTCGTTATTACGAATCTGGTCCAGCGGATTATGTTTACAACGTCTACACTTCCCCCCCATCGCGTACATGGTACGCCCCAACATGGAAGGTTGCAGCCGGCGCCATTTTGGCTCTGAAAGGAGCCATTCCCCGTACACGTAGAGCGCTCACCGGGTCCAGTATGGCGTCCTCCGGGCGCCAGTTTCCTCAAAGGCAGTTGCTAGGAGGCCGGGAACACGTCCAGCGTTGCCAGATTGGCCAGATTTACCGCACAAACTGGCGTTACTATAACAACCAGCGCGGTGCAGCCATCGTTGCCAGATTGGTCGGGAAATCTGTCCCAATCTGGCAACACTGAACACGTCGTTTGGGACGAAACATATAACAGCCACAACCCGCTGCGCGGCACTTGTTCATCCTCTGTCGCAATAACGAACCATCCTACACGTATTTTCTCCGCAACGGGCGTACATTACGGACGCACACTAAAGAACACGGGGAATGTGTGTGACATTTTGACTGAGCGCGTTTTAAACTGCCGCTTGATCGATTATCGCCACTAAATCAAACTTCATCGATCGCGATGGCGACCGAGTGCACCCGGGACGCGATCCAAAGCTTCCTCACGGAGAGGGGGGGGCGGGTCGCGCACGCCGACCTGACGCATCACTTCCGGCGGGTCTTCCCGGAGGACGATCCCCCGCTGAGGACCGCGCTCCGCGAGACCTTCAAGACCCACGTGGATGCTGTCGCGTGCGTCAGGGTGGAGGACGGCGTGCGGCTCGTGTGCCTCAAGAAGCGCTACATGCGCCTGGTGACGCCGTGCGTTGCAGCGGTCGTGGATGATGCTGCCCCGCGCGTTGCTGTTGGCAACGGGGCAGGGACGACGCGCGCGGGGCCGGCTGACCGCCGCGCGCGCAGAGACGGAGATGGATACAGGGAGACAAGTCCGTCTTTGCGCGCGAGCAGCACGGCAAAGCCTGCCTCGGATTACGGAAATGACAGTGAGGTGAGAGCGAGCGCACCGCCCGTCCCTTATGTACACATCTCGTTCGAGAAAACTCCCGCGTCCCTAAGCACCGCGGACACGCACGGGGAGAACGACATGGGGAACCGGTGGAGTTCAAACGGCGGGAAGACTTTATCGATTGAGAGGTGCGCGCCGAGGATCGCCGTGATTGACGACTCACCGCTCCCGGTGGCGGGCGAAGGCTCCCTGTTCGTCCTACCGGGAAGCGCGCCCGGTTCCGCGTCTCAAGATACGCCTAGGCGCCCCTTAGCGACGGCAGAAGAATCACAACAAGTCACTTCGGTTGACGAAGACGTGTTTGGACGTGATGGCGGTGGTGGCCAAGTGGAGTCTCCCGACTCCGCGACCGACCGCTCGCCGCAGGCGCTGCGCTCCATGTCGCAGCGCAACGCGTCTTTCCTCTCGGCGCGGCGTGGCAACGCGGACAGCGACGCCGCATCGCTTGCGTCGTCGAACACGGACACGGATACAGACGACGGTTCCTCCTCCGTGGCGGCGCTGGACCCGCTGGAGCACGAGTGGATGATGTGCGCGTCGGACGGCGAGTGGGAGCGCCTGCTGGCCCTGCTGACCGGCGAGCCGTCGCTCGTCCTGCGCAAGGACTTCGTCACCGGCTTCAATCTCCTTCACTGGGCGGCCAAACGGGGCGACCCCGAGCTGCTCGCGTTGGCGGTGAACTTCGCCAAGCGTCGCGGCGTGCCCGTGGACGTCAACACTCGGTCCAGCTGCGGCTACACGCCGCTACACCTGGCGGCTATGCACGGCCACCTTGAGGTAGTGAAGCTTCTCGTCGGGGCGTACGACGCGGACGTGGAGGTGCGGGACTACGGCGGCAAGAAGGCGGCGCAGTACCTTGCGAACGGCGCCGCGCTGGACATACGTGATATTATCGGCGCGTTTGACGACGGCGGGGAAGAGGATGCAGTCGACGGCCGGGAGGAAGGTGCTCGCTGGAGCTTCCTGCCGCACCTGAGGCCCCTGCGGATGCCCGGCGAAGGGGAGACCGGGGCCAGGGCGAGGGTGAAGCCGTTGCAGAGGATGTCGTCGCTGGGCCGTGTTAAACCGAGGCTCCAGAAGCTACGGGACAGGACGTCGCAGATCGTCCACAGCGCGTCGTTTCGTGAGCTGGGCGTGGGGCCGGCCCGACCCAGGTCCGAGTACGTCCCTGGACCGGAACCGGCGCACTGAACAGTGGGGGAGTGGATGGATGGCAGGGGATTCGGGGGGAATTCAGGGTCGGAATCAGTAAAGTACAAGCTCAGAGTGCAGGGTTTAAATCTGGTGTCCTGATCGGTCAAGTACAAAGTACAGAATTGAAATCAGTAAAGTACCAGCTCAAAGTGCAGGATCTAAATCAGTAAAGTACAAGTTTCGAAATCACTAAAGTACAAGCACAAAGCCCAGGCACGAAATCAGTAAAGAACCACAGCTCAAGTGCGGTTCTTTTACAGAAGATAGGCCAGACTATAAACAGCGTTTCCAGACACTGATTAATGTTAGTCTTGGAAGTTAACCTTGCTGGATTCTGCGGTATTAAGCACTGACTGATTTGATGGCACTAAGCAGGTGGAAGGAGGGGAAATGAGGTTGAAATCAGGGTCACAATCAATAAAGAACCACAGCTCAGAGTGTTGTTCTTTTACAGAAGATAGGCCAGATTATAAGAAGCATTTCCAGACACTGATTAAAAGCAGCCTAGGATGAAAACCTGCTACAATTCTTAAGTATTAAGCACCTTTTTGAGTTTGAAGGATGGGGCACCTCACACTAGTGAGGTCACTAAGCCTCTTAATGTGCTCACCGGGCGGGGGGGGGGGGGGGGCAGGAATGTCTTAATATCCCTGAAAAGACTCTTGAATGTCAGTGAAAGTAAATCATTGTTAGCCCCTGACAAAGACCCCTTTTCTGCTGCTTTTCGATGCTGTTTTAAACTGGGTTCCTTATGGGATTTCCCGATTTGGATTCAAAATGAACGCCACAAGGTTGTCAGGTTTCTGCTGGCTATTCTCCCGAGTCCAAATTCTCCTAAGCATGTGGAGGACTTTGAGCTAAGGCAAAGCCTCTTTCGCCTAATCCACCGCCACAGAGTTCGACTGTACCAGGGACAAGTATGTGAACATGGGAAGGGGGGAGGAGGAGGGAGGGGGAGAAAGAGAGTCTGTACTTGTGCTCACTTTAAGAAAAGGTGTGGTCGCTCAGGGTTTAAACTGGTTGGACGTGCTGCGTCTTGTCGCTGGGAGGGGAAGCATTGACTGGAATATCTTCTTCTTGCGTCTACCTAACGTTTGACCTGGTTACCGACCCTTTCTGAGTCCTGTGTGGCAGTCTGTGTTTTTAACTTAGAAGCCTGGATTGTTTAGTCTATTTTACAATTGATTCGACGCACTCGTTAGGTAATTGCTTTTATTCGAACTGCGCTCTTAATTTAAAAACTTCTAGGAGTTTTTTACTCACTAAGCCTTGATTGATTTGTCGACTAAATTAACTTGTTTTTCTTTTGATTGTATTGCGCTCTTAATTTGAAAACCTCTAGTTAATTACTTGAATTGACTTGCGTTCTTAATTTGAAAACCTTGAATTGGGTGTGGCTGCTTGGTGATGGTTGCACTTTCCGCACTTTCTCGTCAATTTGTTGAAATGGGTGAACATAATACATAACATGATACAGGGGAATTATAGTGTTACACATTTGTTTTGGTTTTTTGTGTTGACTTAAAATATAGTGCAGCTTTGCACAGCTTTTGTTTACACTAAAGGAGTTGTTTGCATTGTGTTTAACGTTTGCATTAGTTTTTCATTTACATTTTGGGCGTTTTAGCAGACTAAAACAACAATATAGCTCTGTCGATACAGAAAGGATGTTCATAGAGCCAAGTGCCAAGCACTAACTATCACTAGGTTAACCAATTCCCTGTATACAGCAAAGATAGCTAGGATAAGGTGCTACACGATGCTAAGTACTATAACTAAGTACGACATACAATAAGTGTATACATTAAGTGCCAGGACGTACAAACATACAATAAGTGTCGGAGGGGTGGGAGTGGTTGGCTATGCAGAGTCTAGGTGAACTCTGAACAAGTGAGTCTTGTTTGTTGTACTTTTAATTTTTATATCTTGTAACTAAGCACTAAAACCACTGTTAATGGTGTCTTTTGAAAAGCTATGCATATTACGGAACCATCATTATTTTACGCCATACATCTCAAGTTACACATTAAGTTTTAATCGTAGATTTATTGCTTGTTCTGGTAACGGATTTCAAAGGCTATGCATATTACGGAACTATCATTCCTTTAACATGAGCTACAAGTTTTATAGTACATTTAAATCGTTGGCCTCATATACTGTACTGCTAATTGATTGATTCATGACAATGATGCATAAATAATTATATTTAAGTCTAACCTGCACATCTCTAGGGCTGGATCCCAGTACGTGTGTTTGATGTGTATACTACTATGCAAGTATTGTTGGGGGGGCTCGTGGCCATTTTGAATGTTGCATGATGCCGTAGAGCTAACATAACTAACGAGACAGATCTGACGAGGAACTGACTAATAAACTGTCTACACGTTATCCTGTGTGTGTTGTTGACTGCTTTCACACTGTTCATCTCATATTGATGGAGCCACATTTAAGTTTTTTATATTTTGATTGACTCACTAATTTCTCCTTCTTTCCCACCTGTGGTGAGTGCGCACCTGCAACAGATGCTGATGGTGAACCCTTTAAATAGGTGACGGATACTTGCTTTGCATCCTTATTTTTGTTATATTTTATTTACAATAAATGACGGCAAAGAATGCAAAATGCGAGAACGGCGTATTTAAGTTAAGTCAAAATCCCCTCCAAAAGTTCAAAGGTAGAGCTGTTAATTTGAACTAATGCTCCAAACCTGATAGAACCATGGGAGGTTGTTAATAGCCAAAGTGGGGGCCCCTATGCAGTTAGAAAAGAATTTGGGTGGGTGGTAAATGGGCCACTTAGAAATAGAACTGGCAATGTAAGGAGTGTTTCTGTGAACAGTGGCAAGGCTGGAAGAGCTTCTGATCTCCCAGTACAATCAGGATTTTAATGAAATTGCAACACTAGAGAAGAACCCGCCTAGAGTGCACAAGGGCAGCAAGATTTTCAGGCTTGATCCTGTGCTGGACGAGGGCATTCTAAGTGTAGGTGGCCAACTGCACAAATCTGCAATGCCCGAGGAAACAACACGTTTCAATACTGCTCTTAAGACATATCCATGAATGCTGTGGCCACAATGGCAGAAACCACATGCTGCCCGACCTCCCGAAAAAGTACTAGAATCTAAAGGGCAACTCGGTAGCAAGGAAGGTCTCAAGATGTGTCGTTTGTCGGCATGCAAGGGGAAAAGCAGGTGAAAAGAAAATGGCAGATTTGCCGCTGGAAAGAATTCTACCTGACCTCCCTCCCTTTAGATATGTCGGGTTGGACTACTTCGGCCCGATTGAAGTGAAGCGGGGAAGAACCACCATCAAAAGGAGGGGCCAAGTTAAGCACATCAGGTCTGATAATGGAACCAACCTGAGGGGTGCTGACGTTGAGCTCAAAAAGGCCCTGATGTCACTGAATGAGCGGAAAATCCAAGATGCCCTGCTCCCAGATGGAATCTAATGGAGTTTCAATCCACCAGCATTCACACTGGCAGAGTCTGGGAAAAGCTCATAAGATCTGTCCGCCAGGTGCTGAACTCCGCTCTCCATCAGCAGTCCATCGACGATGAAGGCCTTCAAAAGCTGCTCTGCGAGGTGGAGGCAATCCTGAACAACCGTCCTCTCTCAACAGTGTCCTCTCACCCACACAACCTTGAGCTACTGACCCCAAATCACATCCTCCTGTTGAAAACCAAGCCAATCTTCCTGAAGTCCGACATCTATGCCAGGCGCCGCTGGAAACATGTCTAGTACATGGGTGATCTGTTCTGGCACAGGTGGACTCAAGAATATCTTCTACTGCCGCAGGAGCAACAGAAATGGACTGCAGTAAAGAAGAATTTGAATGTTGGAGACATTGTCCTGATCATTGACCCCACCGCCCCTCAAGAGTCCTGGCCATTAGGAAGAGTGCTGGAGACCAAACCTGATGCAAGGGGTCTGGTGCGGGCAATGAAGCTCCAGACCAGGACATCAGTCCTTGAGAGGCCCATTACCAAACTGTGCCAACTCCTTGAGGCTGAAAAGTGACCAGAGTTCCTGATCACATTTCAAAGGAATGTAATCTATACATGTTTTCACACCTTTTGAAAAAACATTATGCATTACATATACCTAAAAGCATTAAGTGCTTATTAACTTCAACGATAATTGCCCCTCTTATGGCTCCTTTCTTATAAATTTAAGTAATTGGTTCTATGGAGAACAATTAGGGGCCGGTGTGAAGGAGCCGCATTTAGTTTTTTTATGTTTTGATTGACTCACTAATTTCTCCTTCTTTCCCCCCTGTGGTGAGTGTGCACCTGTGACAGGTGCTGATGGAGCAACCTTTAAATAGGTGACGGAAGTGCATGATGGGGAGAAGGCAGGCCAGCAGATAGAGTTATTGACCGTTCTGTTTGTGAACTGTGAACACCTTGATACAGATACTTGCTTTGCATCCTTATTTTGTTATATTTTAGTTACAAAATATGACGGCCTTGGACAGTCAAACCCTCACTCTTTTTTGAACACAAACTGTGCGTCAGACAATGCCATCACCTGCTTTCTCCGTGTGGCAAAAGGATAGGAAACTTGGAATATTGTATACACTACCGTTCAGAACTTTTGGGTCACCCAGGCAATTTCATGTTTTCCATGTAAACGTAAACCTTCAGCTGTCAGCTGTGCTGACATAATTGCACAAGGGTCTTCTAATCATCAATTAGCCTTTTAACACGATAAGCTAAAACAATGTAGCATCAGAACACAGGAGTGATGGTGGCAGGAAATGGGCCTCTGTACACCTATGAAGATATTCTATAAATAAACAATGGACTGTTGTGATTCATTTCATGTTATCTTCATTGAAAAACATTGGTTTTCCAAAAAAATAAGGACATTTCTAATTTACCCCAAACTTTTGAACATTAGTGTAGATTTACATTTACTTGATAAACTTGATTCTGTATGCGGTCTATTTAGCTTAATGCAGTGAGAACTCGGGGAAGAAGGGTAAGTGCATGAATAGTTAATGGGGGAACTGGGATGGGAGACACAAGGATGTCAACGCTCTCGACCCGATGTGTTCGCTTCCAAGGGAAAAGGGGGAGGGCAGACGTCGAAAAATACAAAAGAATATTTATATTTACATGACTGTTTTCCCAATTACTAACTCAACCTATGAAACTAAAATTATCACACAAAAAAAAGTCTAGGTGTGGGGGAAAAGTTTACAAACTTCAAAGTACATATTGCCTCAGGGAACAGCGATATAAGGTTTGGAGGTCCAGGCACAGTTATTGACAGCCAGGCTGACAGATGAGGCCTTGCACTGACCTCAGGTCTTGTTGACAGGAGGTAGGGCGTCAGAGATAAGGACCACACAGACTAGAGAGTCATGGACACCGTGAACGCACTTGGCTATCTTAAGTACTTGAGTTCAGAGTGATTACTGATGAGGTTGTGGGGTTGTTGTGACATCTCTTGCCATAGGCAGTAGGCGTGTAGACATTTTGAGACATAGTAATTATTATAAACATATAAAAGTCTCTCTCTCTCTCTCTCTCTCTCTCTCTCTCTCTCTCTCTCTCTCTCTCTCTCTCTCTCTCTCTCTCTCCCCCCACTGGAAATTGCTGAAGCTGTCAGGTCCTTTTGAACATTTAATCCATCAGCGATGTAGGATTGTATCTGCAACCTAGGCTTTTTTTCCAAGGTTAATATCTCTATCTCTCGACCCCTCCCTCTCTCTTCTCTCACTCCCTCCCTCTAACCCTGCCTCTCTCTCTTTCGCTCTCTCTTCCACTCCCTCTGTCCGTCCACCTCTCTCTCCAACAATTAAGTGATAATCTAGTGAATGCATGTTTTCACTTCACTAAATATGTTACACTCGCTAAGCGCTATATATGATATCTAGCTGCGGGCAACATTGAATCATTTAACTTAAGAGATTGATGTTAACATGCTCCTATGGCTTTTAAATATACGAATGCACATGGCGTATCACTTTTGTGGCCGTAGTTTCAAAGACGTCCACTAGAGAACATCATATGACCACTAATTCCTTCCCTTGTGATTCAACCGAACCCACACATTCTCCTTGGGGGAAAAGGGCCACCGGCTCTCTCTCTCTCACACACACACACACACACACACACACACACACACACACACACACACACACACACACACACACACACACACACACACACACACACACACACACACACACACACACACACACACACACAACACACACACACGCACACAAAAAAAACTGTGTGTGTGTGTGTGTGTGTGCGGGGGGGAGAGAGGGGGGGGAGAGAGAGAGAGAGAGAGAGAGGGGTGGGGAGAGAGAGAGAGAGAGAGCGAGAGGGGGAGGGATAGAGAGAGGGGTGGGGAGAAAGAGAGGGGTAGAGAGAGTGGCCGACGATAGAGACATAGATTGGATGGTTAATCTGTGTTCTGCATATTAAACGCAGTACTTTAATACAGAGTTTTTGCCTAACTTTATGCCATTAAACATGGATTCACACTAATATTCACGCTGAATAGTATATAATATGTATTATATGCACACTGAATATAGGCCTAATATCTCATATAAAATAGGAATCGTTCATTGATACACTAATTCATGTGAATAACTATAGAATATAAGAGTTATTCTCTCGTAGCTACGCCATTGAAGGGCTGGTCATTCTTAAAGCAACAACGAAACCTAGAGGTGAAGAACGAGCGCTGCACGCAAAGGGGGTTTAAACATGGAGGTTTAAACAGATTCTGTTTGCTCTGTTTGAACAGAGGAGGCGACATCAACTAAAGTATGAGATGGATGGATGTGAAGTAAATAGTGTGCGCCTATTTTATATAAAATATAACAGTGCGCTAAGCATGCATTATATAGTGTAAAAAATTGATTGATTTAAGAACTTCCTCTCTGAAAAAACGTTCCCACACTGATAAACTACAAATCAGTCCCCATTAAAGTCCCCTAAAGGAGCCCCCCCTTCCCTCTCTCTTCCCCCCTCTCCGTCTCCCTCTCTCCCCCTCCCTCCCTCTCTCCCCCTCCCTCCCTCTCTCTCCCCCCCCCCTCTTTCTCTCTCCCCCCCTCTCCCTCCTCCCTCTCACCCTCTCTCTCTCCCTTCCCTCTCCCTATCTCTCCCCCCTCTCTGTCCCCCTCCCACTCCCCCCTCTCCCTCCCTCCCTCTCTCTCCCCCCTCTCCCTCTCTCTCCCCCTCTCTCACCCTCTCCCTCCCCCCTCTCCCCCTCTCTCTCCCCCCTCTTCCTCTCTCTCCTCCCTCTCTTTCTCTCTCCTCCTCTACCTCTCTCTCCCCGCTCTCCCTCTCTCTCTCCCCCGTCTCCCCCTCTCTCTCCCCCTTCTTCCTCTCTCTCCTCCCTCTCTTTCTCTCTCCTCCTCTACCTCTCTCTCCCCCTTCTCCCCTCTCTCTCCCCGCTCTCCCTCTCTCTCTCCCCCCCTCGCCCTCCTCTCTCTCCCCCTCTCCCTCTCTCTCCCTCTCCCTCTCCCACTTTGGTTCCACTGTCTAACACCAAACTGAGCACACGACCCTGATACATTTGAGTAAGTACACAACACAACTGACCACAACAACACAACAATCTGCACCATCTGGGACGCTGAAATATGTTTAATGATATGTACCATTATTTGTGTTTTATATTATTTTTGTTCTATCGTTCAGAACCATCGTTGTATCGCCAAATAAATTAAAATCATAGCCTACATAACAAAAAAATAAAATAATAATAAATGCAGTATAAAGCGACATTTTAATCGATTCAAAAAGGGATCGAAACAAAGGTATTGAAACAGACAAAAATCCAGGAGATAGTCAGGGCAGTGTGAAGGAATGTTATCGTCTCTTCCTGTTGGAGAAGCAGCTTAATTGAGTGTCACCATGGGTTTCCATTTTGTCATGTAAATAAACCCAACCCTTTATCTGATAATGAAGCCGTCGGTTTGGTTTTGAGGGGGCGCGAAAGTCGTGGCAAAAATAGCCTTTATGTGGTGCGCATCACTGCGTTTACCGCACTTACGCAATTATCTCCGCGGCGCTATTACAACCATTTGGCAAGCCTTTCCATTACCTCGTTCACGCCCCCCGTCCCTCCCAGCAGCCAATCGAATCGCATTCCCTTTGCCACACACACACACACACACACACACGCACGCACGCACACACACACACACACACACACACACACACACACACACGATTGATTGCCAACGGACCAATCGCGACGTAGTTGTGTCATTGTGTCATCGGCGCCGGCCAATCATCTCGCGGACCGGCGGGGACCACGGGGGGGTCGGGCAAAACAGCGCCGTCCGCCGCTCACGTCTCTCTTCCGCCGGGCTGCTGCTCCTTCTTCCCCCTGGATCTCACTGCAATGGCGGAACAGCAGCAATTCTACCTCCTGCTGGGCAACCTTATGAGCCCCGACAACGGCATCAGGAAGCAGTCAGAGGTGAGGCGGGAGCCGGGGAGGAACGCGATCCCGATTCGATCCCGAAAACGTTGACGCGGAGCGGATCAGTTGCGGAGCGGAGAAACCGTTGTTAGCTCTCGGAGGCTAACCGGGGCTAGCTGCGTGTGTGTGTATGTGTGTGTGTGTGTGCGCGCGCGCTCGCGCGCTGGGTTCCCGCCGCGGCGGCGAGGCGCGGATCGCGGTGCGGCCCCACGTGGGGAGCCGACACACCCGCGAAACCGGCCGCCCGAGTCGTATCGCTCGCTAAGCTAACTAGCTTAGTGCTAACTTTATCCCAATATGTCGTGGACGGTGCACGCTAGCTCAGCTTACTAGCCTAGTGCTTACTTTACCCCCCGGTGTTGTGTGGACGGTGCACGCTAGCTCAGCTAACTAGCGTAGTGCTAACTTTATCTCCCGTGTTTTGTGGACGGCGCACGCTAGCTGGATAGCTAGCGTGCGCCGTCCACGCAACATGGGGCGATAAAGTTAGCACTAGTTCATTAGCTTAGCCAGCTAGCGCTAACTTTATCCACCGTGTTGCAGCGTGGACTGATCACAGGCCCCGGAACATGTGCTAATGTACGATGCTAACCCTTAGCCACCTAGCCAGAGATGTGTGATAGACACCATAGTCGTGGCGTGAAGGGGAAACTAGCACAGCTGACTGGTTAGCAGAATGGGTAGTTGACTGGTTTGCAGACTTGTGACTTTCGAGTTGGCTGACTGGTTAACTTCCCTGTTAGCGAGTGATAAAGCAGCTTACTTCTTAGCTGTGATATAGCAGCTGACTGGTTTAGCCGCTGTCCAGTTTGCTAACATGTTCGCCTGGTCGCACTGGTTCTGCGACACTGGTTCTGCGCCACACGGTCCCACCATAATCATGGGTTTAACTAGTGACCTTAGTTTATTGATTACCTGTTTATTATTGACATCATGGGAGTGAGCCTGTGTACATCGATCAGAGTGTGTCGTGACGTGGTCTCTATGTGTTATCAGGGTTTCACTGTACTGTCATCCCCGCTGTCTCCCAGCGGAATCATACACTCCCTTTGCGTTGATTAATTGACTAACTAATTGATTAATTGAGATTAAACCCACTTGGCCCAAGTCGCGTCACTGCAAAGCCTTCGCCTGGGGTCACTGCGATCTCACTCTCGGATCACTGGATTAGTCTCACTGAGTCACTGGATGTGTGCTGCGGTCACGTCTACTAGTCTCTCTGGCCCTTTCTCTCCCTCACCCCTTCACTCTCTCACCCTTTCACTCCCCCACCGCCCTCCCCCCTGATTAGGGTCTTATCTTGTACAGTGAGGGGTCCCCACTTTTGGATACGTGTTATAAACGTATCGGCGCCATCGGTCAGCGATTCTGTTGTGTGGGTCCGGTGGACTGTCTGGTCTAAGCTCAGTGGAATCCAGGCTTCTGGTGGAAACGCACATGTGTGAATGCACACACACACACACACACACACACACACACACACACACACACACACACACACACACACACACACACACACACACACACACACACACACACAGGCAGGGAGGGATAAACACATACATACAAGTAGGGAGGGACACACACGTAGGCAGGGACACACACTCACACACACACAAGTAGGCAGGGATAAACACACACATACAAGTAGGGAGGGACACACACATAGGAAGGGACAAACACACGTAGGCAGGGACACACACACACAAGTAGGCAGGGACACACACACACACAAGTAGGGAGGGACACATGCACACACACACAAGTAGGCAGGGACACACACACACAAAGTAGGGAGGGACACACGCACACACAAAGTAGGCAGGGGCACACAAAGTAGGGAGTGGGACACACACACACAAGTAGGGAGGGACACACACACAAGTAGGGAGGGACACACACACTAGTAGGCAAGGACACACACAGTAGTAGGAGGGACACACAGACAAGTAGGCAGGGACACATACAAACACACACACAAGATGGAAGGGACAAACACACGTAGGGAGGGACATACACACACTAGTAGGCAGGGACACACACACTAGTAGGCAGGGACACACATAAACACTATTAGGCAGAGACATACACATAAGTAGGCAGGGACAAACACGTAGGGAGGGACATACACACACTAGTAGGCAGGGACACACACAAACACAAGTAGGCAGGGACACACACATACACACTAGTAGGCAGGGACACACACACACACTAGTAGGGAGGGACACACACACACTAGTCGGGAGGGACACACACACACACACTAGTAGGCAGGGACACATACCCACACACACACACTAGTAGGCAGGGACACGCGCACACACACACTAGTTGGCAGTGACACACAAGAGGAATATCCAGTTTCCCTCCAGCACACCACATGTTGGCCATGTGTGAAATGCACTGAACACTCTTTTTCACACTTAAAGTACGCACTTATTGTATGTTGAACGTCCTTACACTTAAAAGTAGCCCTGGTGTAGCATCTTATCCTAGCTATCTTCCTTGTTTACGGGGAATGGGTTAACCTAGTGATTGTTAGTACTTGGTTCTATGGACATCCTTACTGTACCCAGTACCACAGCGATTTATCGTTGTTTCTCTTTATTCTGACATATGTACTTATTGTGAGTCGCTCTGGGTAAAAGTGTCTGCCTAAAGCCCTGATTGTAAATGTTCCCAGGAGTGTTCCTGACACACTATCTGCTGTCTGCGTTCACAGGAAACTTACGATGGGATTCCCGGTCAGAACAAGGTGACTTTTCTGCTGCAGGCCGTCAGAGATGCGACTGGCACAGAGGAGGTGAGTCTTGACATTCACCCGTTCATACACACAATCACACACCGACGACGGATTCAACCCCTCTGGGCGACAGCCAGCTCGTCAGGAGCAGTCAGGTTAAGGCGTCTCGCTCAGGGACACCTCGACACTCAGCTAGGAGGAGTCGGGGATCAAACTAGCAACCTTCAGGATACCAGTTGACCCACTCTACCTCCTGAGCCAAATGCTGCACTGTCTTGCAAAAACAGTTCTGTGTTTCAAGTGTGTTGAAATAAACACAACATGAAATTTCTAAAAACATGTGCAGTCATCTCTGGGTTATTTCCGTGTTGACAAAACCCCAGAGGAACTAGATTTCATCATGTGGCCGTGACGAAACATTTAGTATGGTCCGCTAGACGTATGAGGGGCAGGGGTGCAACTCCAGGGAGTCATGGAAACCTTTCAGTGACAAGAGAGCGAACAGGGCTTTGCAGTGAATGGTTTTTGGGGGATATATACGGTAAACGATGACTTGGGCAGAGTCATATTGTCAGGGTTAGGATATATAATGAGGTGAAGGAAGGGGAGACGAGGAGGAGAATGAGGAGGAGGAAGGGGAGGTTGAGAAGGAGAATATGAGGAGGAGAGTAAAGGATGGAGAAGGAGGGAGGGGAGGTTGAGAAGGAGAATAGGAGGTGAGGTAGATGAGGAAAAGGTTAAAATGAGGAGGAGGAAGTGGAGTAGGAGAGGGAGGTAGAGGAGGAGAGGGAAGTGTTTTCCTGGCCTGGAGAAGAAGACACAGCAGCAGCTGCTCTTCTCTGTTCAGCGCTCACCTGACCGCTCGCGTTCACTACGCAACGTCTCTGAGATCACATGGCCGCTCTCCCTCCCGGCCTGGTGCCAGTATTTTTAGACCCATCAAACGGGCGTCAGGGTTGCAATACACTGTCGGGTGTGTGTACACACAATACAGGCATACATGGTATTTAAATGGTCTCTGGAACCGGTTCTCGATGAACTGTGACTAGATCCAGAGCGATGCCAGGCCCTGATATCCTGGTCAGCGACAAAATAATATTTGTGTTTTAGGTTTTGTGAAGCATCATGGGTTTCCTGGATGTTCTTCAGAGGCTGATGTTGGCCTCTGAGGACTGTCGGCCTCTGGATGGTCTTCAGAGGCTGGTGGTCTTCAGAGGCTGATGGCCTCTGAGGCTGGTCTTCAGAGGCTGTGGTTCTCTGGAAACCCTTGGCCTCTTGATGACCCCACACCTCACTCCCCTGACCCCCTGCTCCTCCTCCACTGACCCCCTGCTCCTTCTTCACTGACCCCCTGCTCCTGACCCCCTGCTCCTCCTCCCCTGACCCCCTGCTCCTTCTTCACTGACCCCCTGCTCCTGACCCCCTGCTCCTCCTCCCCTGACCCCCTGCTCCCCCCTAACCCCCACAGGTGAAGCAGATGGCGGCGGTGCTCCTGCGCAGGCTGCTGTCCTCCTCCTTCGAGGAGATCTACCCGGGGCTGACGGTGGAGATGCAGACGGCCGTGAAGACGGAGCTCCTGGCCAGCATCCAGACCGAGGCCTCACCCAACATCCGCAAGAAGGTCTGCGACATCGCCGCCGAGCTGTCACGCAACCTCGTCGGTGAGAACGCGCTCTGGGGATGCCTGGGTTTGCCGTGGGGACCATCTGTGGTCGGATCGGTTGTCGTGGTTCTGGAGCGGTTTACTGTCGGTTCTACAGCTGTTTGCTGAAGGTTCTAGATCGGTTGTCAGATCTGTGTTCTGATGGGTCTAACGGTTCTAGATCTGTTGTCAGATCAGCGTTCTGACTGCTCTAGATCTGTACTCTGTCGTGGTGCCCTGCCTGACGTGCGGTTCCTTCTCGGTTCCCTCCAGGTGACGACGGGAACAACCAGTGGCCAGAGCTCCTTAAGTTCCTGTTCGACTCGGTCAACTCCCAGGACGTGAGCCTCAGGGAGTCGGCCCTGCACATCTTCTGGTGAGCACCGCCGGGCTCTCTCACCCATTCATACACGCATTCAGCAATTCAAACAGAAATTCATCCATTAACCCATTTATGCTCACATTCATCCATTCCCCCATGCATACACCTATTCATCTATTCACCCATGCATACGCACATTCATCAATTCATACACATTCAGCCTTTCAAGAACATATTCACACACATACAGTCACCCATTCACACACACAGTCACCCATTCACATACAGTCACACATGGTCGCTGTGATTGGGTAAACGTTTTTCTCTGTCGTTCCGATGTTGACGTTCCACCGATTTCCCCGACTTCTCCAGGAATTTCCCGGGGATCTTTGGGAACCAGCAGCAGCATTACATGGAGGTCATCAAACGCATGCTGGTCCAGTGCATGCAGGACCAGGAAAACCCACAGGTAGGAGCCCCTGAGGTCATGACCCCTGAGCCCCTGAGGGCAGTGTCCTTCTGTACCAGTTTAGGCAAGGCAACTTTATTTATATAGCACTTTTCACACAGGAGGCAGGCTCAAAGTGCTTCACATAGAAACATTGTCATAAAATTAAATAATAGAAAATAAAAAATAAAGGCAGAGTTAGAAAAAGCATTTTAAAAATAGATAGCAAAGTTAAAAAAGCATTTTAGAAAGTGCAATGTATTTAAGATCAGATCAACAGTCTCTCTGGTACCCAGTTCGGGACTCCAACCCGACCTAAAGGAACTTGGTCCTTTCTCTGGGAATGAACCAGTGTCCTCCTATACCAGTTTAATGAACCAGTGTCCTCCTATACCAGTTAAATGAACCAGTGTCCTTCTGTACCAGTTGAATGAACCAGTGTCCTCCTATACCAGTTTAATGAACCAGTTTGAAGAATCAATCGCCAGTACTCCCAGTGTGGTGTTGAGTATCTTTGGTGTATGAGTTTGAATCCCTCTAGAGGGGGGGGCCTCAGTTAACACACCAGACCAGGGGTTTGAGCTTTCCTCTGTGGTCCAATTCTTAAGAAGCACCAGGTCAAATGGCAGACTCCTACAAAGGAAAATTAGGACCACTAGGTAAAGGAAGTCTTTTGTGCCTACAGAAATAAGGCTGTACAAAAACATACTTAAAAACGTCATTTTAAACTATGAGCATATTGTATATATTGCCACTGAACTATTTTATTTATTCATACATGCTTGTCATGTTTTCTATGTTCTTACTGCTCTGTCTGTCTTGTCCTTCTTTTGATGTTTTGTATTTGTTTTTTTTAATGCTATGCAGTAGGCTGCATTACAATGGAGCATGTAATGGTGACCACATTCATTTCCTACTTGGATAATAAAGTTGACCTTGTCCTTAGTTGCTCATGGGTCTCTGCCCTCCTACCCCCCTCAGATCCGCACCCTGGCCGCCCGTGCGGCTGCCTCCTTCGTCCTATCCAACGAGGGCAACACCCCCCTCCTCAAACACTTCTCCGACCTGCTGCCCGGCATCCTGCAGGTACGACCCCTCCGTCCCTCGAACCCCAGAGCCCGTTCTGGTGTGAGGTCTGACCCCTCACACCAGACGCCTTGGTTTGACCCCTCACACACAGCCGTCGTGGCCCAGAGCGGTGATAAACACATGCATGCAGACGCAGACACACACCGCCTATAAAACGTTTCCCCCCCTGGTGTGAGGCACACAGAGACAGCTCCTATTTTTTTCAAAACCTGAAAATCATTAATGTTTGGGCTTATCGATACCACTATCGAGTCCCATCGTTCATTTATTTATTGTTTTTGTCCTGTAACGTAATGTTGTGTCCCTCGAGTCGCGTCACGGCATTTAAATCAAATCAATCCAATCACTGCAGCGTGTCACCAATGTTTTTGAATGGAATTGTAAGCAAACAGGTATTACAAGTAAAACAAGTGAAGTCTGGCAGTTAACTTGGTTAGCAAGGATGGCTAACAGGCGAAAAGGGCGAAAATATTTTTTTGCAAAGGGGGGAACACAACCTCAATGGCCAAGCACATTAGCATTGTCCATCAAATAAAGGCCAAATGCAGTACCTTCGACTGTCTCCGAGTTGAAAAGACTCCTCCTGTTGCATCACAGACGGGCCCATCTTAATCATCCACTCAAAGTACGAGTGGTAATCGCACACACACTCATTTCGCTAGTCCCGTCAGTTAAAAATAGTAATCCAAATGTGAAATCGGTGTTGTAATCGGCAGCATACAAGCTAGTTATCTTAAAAAGTAAAAGTTTACAATGTGCTGCGTGATGATGTGTTGATGTTGGCTCAGTTAAACGACTGTTAGGTTATCGTGATGCTTTCAAATGTAACATAGAGAAACGGTAAATTGAGTTTTTGGTGAGAAACATGTTTCGGTATTCCCCATCCCTACTTAAGACAATAAGAGGTAATAAAATAGGGCTGTCATACGATTAAACATTTTGATCTTGATTAAACGCATAGTATTGATGAGTCAACTCACGATTAATCTCATTTTTTAAATCCTCTCCAATGGACGTTAAATTAGATTATCAAATGGAATCACGCATTATCATTCATAGCAAATGTACTTAATAAGCGAAAACGTGTCCATCTCCCTGTACTCACCCTTCCACCTGTCCCTAATCTTTTGGTCTCCTCCCCGTTTCTGTGGCCTCCTAGGTGGTGAACGAGTCCTGTTACCAGGCCGACGACTCTGTGCTAAAGTCCCTGGTGGAGATCGCCGACACGGCGCCCAAGTACCTGAGGCCCAACCTGGAGGCTACGCTGCAGCTCAGCCTCAAGGTGAGTCAGAGGTCTGGGGGCCCCACAGCACTGGGGGACCCCTGGACTCTTTGTTAGATGAAGGGTCGCTCGTACAACCTCAAACCCTGATCGGCATGTAACGGCCATCACACTCGCCCTTACAATACATTTAAATTAAAACCTGTCCACATATTGACCACCTCATCAGACTACGACCCCCGTGGACCCCCCCCAGTAAAGCGCTGTTTAACTGCTAGATTAGGGTTAGGGTTTGAGGGTTAGGATAAGGGATGAAAGCTACCTTCGGGACCATGAGTGCTGGTCCCTGGCAAAATAACTTTTGAACGGAAGGTCCTATCGACTAGACGTTGATACTTTTGAATACTAACTCGGGGAAGAGCTTTCCAACGGTACCAAGCTCCTCTCTCTACGACAACCGGAAGTGGGGGTAGCCCTAGCGATACCATGTGTTTAAAGGCCAACAACTCCGGAGCAGAATCATTTCATTGTGACCCCAGTTGACCCTCTCTCTCCTTCTCCTCACCCCCAGCTGTGTGCAGACACCAACCTGAACAACATGCAGAGACAGCTGGCTCTGGAGGTGATCGTCACGCTGTCGGAGACCGCTGCAGCCATGCTGCGCAAACACACCGCCATCGTGGCCCAGAGCGGTGAGACACACAGAGACACAAAAACACACCGCCATCGTGGCCCAGAGCGGTGAGACACACAGAGACACAAAAACACACCACCATCGTGGCCCAGAGCAGTGAGACAAACACACTGACAGACACACACAAACACACACCGCCATCGTGGCCCAGAGCAGTGAGACAAACACACTGACAGACACACACAAACCGCCATCGTGGCTCAGAGCGGTGAGGCAAACACACAAACACAGACACGCAAACACAAATACACCGCCATCACACAGACACAAAAACACATGCACACTAAGAGACACACAATCACACCGCCATCGTGGCCTAGAGCGGGGAGACACACAGACACACAAACACACAAAGGCACAGACACAGACACACACAATCACAACGCCATCATGACTCAGCGGTGAGAGACACTGATGCACGCACACAGACACAGACGCACACACACACACATACAGACACAATCACAACGCCAATGTGGCCCAGAGCGGTGAGACACACACATACGCACACAGAAAGACACATAAACACACCGGCATAGTGGCCCAGAGCAGTGAGACATACACACAGACGGACACACACACACAGACAAACACAATCACAACGCCATAATGGCCTAGAGCGGTGAGACACACACATAGGCAGACACAGACAGACTGACACAGACGGACCCAATCACAACGCCATCATGGCTCAGAGCGGTGAGATAGACACGCAGAGACGGATGAATCAAACTTACTTGACGTCTAAAACCTCCTTTGTATCTATGTCTTAAGGACACAGATGATACACACACCACCCTCCTGGAACTCTCTCCTCCAGATGTTGGGAGCTGTTTTAACCCCTCTTTTGTGTCTGCAGTGCCCCAGATGTTGGGAGCTGTTTTAACCCCTCTGTTGTGTCTGCAGTGCCCCAGATGTTGGGAGCTGTTTTAACCCCTCTGTTGTGTCTGCAGTGCCCCAGATGTTGGGAGCTGTTTTAACCCCTCTGTTGTGTCTGCAGTGCCCCAGATGTTGGCCATGATGGTGGACCTGGAGGAGGACGAGGAGTGGGCCATGACCGACGAGCTGGAGGAGGACGACTTCGACAGGTAGCACCTCCTCCTCCTCCCTGCTGCCACAATTGGGGTCCAGGCTACCGGGTCTCTTCAGGGGAGACGTACGGGCAGACGTATGGGGAGTCTTCCTTTAGGGCTTCTTTCAGGGCTTCCTTCAGGGGACCTTTCCTTAAGGGGTTACTTTAGGGGAACCTTAAGGGGTTACTTTAGGGGTACCTTTCTTAGGAGAACCTTCAGTGGCTGGTGGCTTCCTCCCCTCTCCTCCCTGCTGCTGGGGAGGGGAACCTTCTTAAAGGGATATCTCCACCGGTGAAGTATCCCTTTAAGAAGGTTCCCCTCCCCAGCAGCGGGGAGGGGAACCTTCTTAAAGGGATACTTCACCGGTGGAGTTATGAAGGTTATATGAAGTAAATAATTCTATGTATTATAAATGTGCAAAAAAAAATGAAATCGGTTCATCCTAGCCTGAGAAAAGGCAGAAAGTGTCTCTCTGGCTCAAAAGCAAGATCCTCCAACTCCCACAGTGCATTGCGCTCGCTGCACCACCCGCCTGTTTCCGTTTGGAGGAAGTAGGGCCCATTATACTAGCGTGATTGGTAGCGCGAGCAAACTTTGTGTAAACATATCCCCGTGATACGTAGACTAATTTAGACTTCTGCTTTCATTTTTTCAAGCGCATCATTTGTATATAACAGCATAAAAATATTTGCTAATTACAGTAGCTCAGCATATCAAGTATTTGTACTCAACCTTTTCTCTCCAGCTGAAATAAGTGTTCTTATCTTATCTATAGTGTAAGTTCTTATCTTATACAGTAGGTCTACTTTAGTATAACAGCACTTGGGTTAGTAAACAAATCACAACAATCAACATGAATTAGAAGTTTTATTCATGAAAAAATATGAACTATTAACAAAAATGAAACGTGTAGGGTCAAAATAGTCATACTCATCTTGAGCATCTACTCTCTCCTGGTAGCCACGGTACTGCCCATCTGGTGCTGGGTAGTTAGCTGAAGCCGATACTGTCAAAGGAAGAAAGAGCTCAACATTAGCAAAGCAAGATAAATTATGCCTTGAGTAGCCTATACAGGATTATACAGACTTCAAGCTAACGTAATGTAGCCTATGTTCTGCAAATAAGATCAACTACATTGTCACGTTCCCTGGGACTCACAACTATTGTAGTCAATGTGTAAAAAAAAACAAACACTTACTCTATGCTCAGACGTCTGTTTCTCCCGGCGGGCTTTGGCTGGCGTTTCCAGTTCACTTTCTGGGTCCGGATATATGTATCCAATGCCCAACTGTTCAGATGAGGAGTAAAGCCTGGGTGAGAGGTTACACACATGGCCCTGTCCTGGCCAGATTCAGCCATTTATTCTAGAAGAAACTGGCATCGCTGAAATTCGCTGCAGCACAGGAACTCTGTGTTAGTCTATAGGCGAACAGAGCAAACCGGCGCGCTCCTCGGCAACAGCTAAGGCTTGTTCAGCTGCAGCTGCAGCAGCCTCCTCCTCCTCTGTGTAAATTCTTCCTGGCTGTATTCTGGCTCGTACTAATAGCCCTGAATGTCCGAATCCACCCGTAGATTTTCAAAATCCATTTTGGCTGTTTCACATTGCAAATTTGTTCTCTAGCTAAACAGTGAAGAAACATGGCGGACATTGTGTTTACATCTCGTACGCGAGCTCCCGCCCCCCCTCATTCCTTATTGGTGGGCTGACAAATTTGCGGAACCAATGGGTGTAGTCCTCTAGTAGGCCCTTTTAGCAGGCAAGCAAAAGTTTTACTTGGATGACGTCAAACGCGACATTTGACGTCCTCTCTGGAGAAAATTAGATCAGGAAAGCTGTATATATAACATATATATATATATATATATATATATATATATATATATATATATATATATATATATATATATATATATATATATATATAACAATAGCATTTTATAATGTTACGCTGGTTCTGAATCGGTGAAGAATCCCTTTTAAGGGGCGCCTTCCTCTAGGGGTACCTCTGGGGGGGAGTGGTCCAGGCTGTGGGACCTTCGGGGGTACTGACCTGTCCCCCTCTCTCCCCTCCTTAGTAACGCAGTGGCTGGGGAGAGCGCTCTGGACCGCATCGCCTGTGGGCTGGGAGGCAAGATCGTCCTGCCCATGATCAAACAGCACATCATGACCATGCTCCAGAACCGTGAGTCTCTTCATTTACTATTAGGGCATCTAGCAGACGCTTTATCCAAAACGACTTACAACGGTTTATACACACATTCACACATCCACACACACGTTCGCACATTCATCCACACAGTCACCTATTCAAGCACACATTCACACACCCATTCACACACACGTTCACCCATTCACACACACGTTCACCCATTTACACACACGTTCACCCATTCACACACACGTTCACCCATTCACACACACACTCACCCATTCACACACGTGTTCACCCATTCACACACATGTTCACAAATCCACACACACGTTCACCGTTCCACACATAGGTTAACCCATTCATACACTCGTTCAACCGTTCATACACATTCACACATTCACCCACCGAAGGCGGAGTCGACCCCTCAGGGCGACAGCCAGCTGATCAGGAGCAGTCAGGGTGAGGCGTCTCGCTTAGGGACACCTCGACACTCAGCTAGGAGGAGCCGAGGATTGAACCAGCAACGTCACAGTCAACCCACTCTACCTCTTGAGCTGAGCCGACCCCGTCTTTATGTATTTCTTGGACTGAGAACGGCGTCTCGCGAAGGGGAGTGAACGCAAGCACCTTCTTAGTCACGGTGTTTTTTATTATTTTCACATACTGCTCGCAGATGATGTTTTTTAAAAATAGCCCCGTATCACCAGATGTCGCAGAACACGGATGTGGTCGGGGTGTGACAGTTGTGTTAGTATCGTAACGTAAACTCTTGAAAAGACGATGCTGGTCTGAGGATGAGACCATCGCAACATTTCTTTTGGCCTGGGTAAAACGACTGTTGGCTAGATCATTTGTCAACATATTTTCTTCCGCTTCTGGAAAGTACCGCTTTTGTGTGAGCGTGATTAGCTGTCACAAGCCTTTTGAAAATCGGGATTCTCCTGTCACAAGTGGGCGTGTCCAGCTAGATGATTGCTGTATAGATGAGAAACGTTTGATACAATCCATTGGTTATGCTGGGAGACAGATCTATCCATTGTACGTTTAGGTGGTCACGCCGACTTAAACACAGGAAGGCCAGCTTATCACATTCATACCTTTGGGCCTAACATCACCCCTTTAAAGGTCACATGGCATGCTACTGTATGGATGCTTTAATTTAGATATTAGTAGGCCCCAAACACAGTATTTGAAGACGTTCCTGAAATTCAGCCGTGGTGCAGAATTACAGCCACTACGAGCCAGTCGCACATTGAGCTTTCCCCAAATGTGCTGTTTCGGTGTCTGTAGCTTTAATGCAAACAAGGAGGAGAGAGGTGGGTCAAGGAGGAGGGTGGGGGTGTGGCCCTGAGCAGCTTGCAGCCACGGTACAATGCGCTCTGTTTACAGTGGGTGTGTATCTTTAGCCGTGTTCTGTAAATATTCTAGAACACACCGGAGTCCTGGAGCTCGATATCTAAATATTATCATATTATACATAGATATCTGTATATATTATCACGGCCAAAAGCTGTATGAGCCTCCAGACGATATTATGAATCTCAAACGACGGCGTCAGGTTCTCCGACGTCTCTGGTTCTTCCACGTCCATATCAATCTGAAGTAGACTGAACCACGACATGGAGGAGAAAGGGATTGTTGCCCGCGATTATTGACCGTGGTTGTCTCCCGCCGGAGCCTCGCTGTCGAGTGACCACCACCTCAGCAGCGGTCTGCGCTTAGGCACCACCGCCTCCTGCAGCGCCGAGGCGGTGGTCCCTCAGCAGCAGGAAGCAGGGCTCAAGCGGGAGACATTCGTGGCCGACAATCCCTTTCTCCTCTGTCGTGGTTCATGTACTTCAGGGAGTCTAAGCCAAAGTTCCTTTTCCCCCAATTCATTCTCAACCTTGGCTGAGTTAACCCTCACTACAAGTCTCGTTGTGGAAATACCAGAGACGAGAGTCCGACGTGTTATGCGCCATAACACCAACAGCAGAACGGTTATCCAAATAACATGGAAGTGTACAACACCTGCGTTACAAGTCCTGGAGCTCTATATCCAAATAATATCATATAATGCATAGATATCTATATCCTATAATACATATTTTCACGGCCAAAAGCTGTGTGCGCCTCCAGACATTATGAATTTTTTATGATATTATGAATCACAAACGACTTCGTCGGGTTCTCCGACGTCTCTAGTTCCACATTCCACATTCACTTCCACATCAATCTGAAGTAGACTGAACCGCGAGCTGCCTGCTGCCGGCTGGCCGCTGCTAGGCGGTGGTGCTTCGTGGCGGTGGTGCCTCGCGGCAACCGGCGGCAGGCAGCATGTCGCAGTTCATACTTCAGGGCCAAAGTTCCTTTCCCCCAATTCCTTCTCAACCATGGCTGAGACAACCCCAGCTACACTCTTGTTGTGGAAATACAAGAGACGTCAAAGAACCGACGTGTTATGCGCCATAACACCAACAGCAAACACTTGCCTTACAGTGTGTGTAATCACACACACACACACACACACACACACACACACACACACACACACACACACACACACACACACACACACACACACACACACACACACGGCGCTGCACGGTCGTGTCTCATTGGCGGGCAAAATTCTCTGGGCGGGCAAGGCAGAGAAAGGGGATGAGCTTAGATCCTTTATGACGGCATATGGGACCACATTCCAGATCAGCGCACTTGAGCCTCCGTTTTTTCAAAGGCGAGCAGAACACCTAGTGCTCGTTTTACACCGAACGCAAGTTTTAGCCACTGGGGGACCATAGGCAGGCTAGGGGAGCTCATATTTATGTTAGAAAACCTCATAAAGTGAGATTTTCATGCCATGGGACCTTTAAACACAAAGTCATCTTGCGGATCTATGTGTTGATAAATCCTTAAATAAACAAACGGATCATAATCTGTTGTGCAATTCTAAAACCATTCTAAAAGGCACTACACTTAGTTTAAGTCAGTTAAATGCCACCCAAGATGCAGAGAACAGGAAAAACGGGTGTCTTTTTAGATAAGAACAGACACTGACAATTAGGGATGGGCATGATTAATTGATGATCGATCATTGATTGTTAAGAATTTTGTCGATCACGTGATATCTTTTATCGATCAAAAGGAGGTTGCATTCCATAGTGTGAGAGCGGAACAGCCAAGCCGTTGCGTGTCTGTTTAATACAGATTTTGTCTTTTTGAATTGATTCCCGTGTTTAGTGCGCACTAAACGAGTTCGGTCCCATGGTGCAGACCTTTTGGGCTGTTGCGAAATCAAACCATCGAACTCGGGAGCGGACTAAACAGCCGGTCCGAGACCCAGCCGGAGAGGTGGTCTCGGTTCACTTAAAAACGAACCCTGGTGTGGTTCGCTCGAGATGTGAAAGCGAACGCACCTCGGGCCGATCAAGTTCTAAAAATCACATGCCTCTTTGGCCGTAACAGGCACCCGCTCAGCCGCGGTTAGGGTTAGTTAAACCCTTTATATTTTATATCGTTTATATTGCATATTACTCCCCCCCCCAGCGGACTGGAAGTATCGTCACGCCGGCCTCATGGCGCTGTCGGCCATCGGGGAGGGCTGCCACCAGCAGATGGAGGCCATCCTGAGCGAGATCGTCAGCTTCGTCCTGCTCTTCTGCTCCGACCCTGTAAGTGTCTGTCTGTCTGTCTGTCTGTCTGTCTGTCTGTCTGTCTGTCTGTCTGTCTGTCTGTCTCTGTGTGTGTGTGTGTGTGTGTGTAGGACCCCCCCTGGTCCCATTCGCATCGGCCTGTTGTCAATCATCAAGACCGAAGTGATCCCTCACACAAGAAAAGTTTGTTTACATTGAGGGCGTTCAACTGACGCTCTTATCCAAAGCCACTTGTAATAAGTACATTTGTCAGAAGAGAAACAGGGGTAACCCCCTCGTGATGATGAAGGAAACCCTTTTGCAGACTTCAACAAAAGAGTCCTCACCAGCCTCATCCAGGCCTCGGACAGCTTGTGTTGACATTAACTTTTACAGCGTTTATCAAACACTTTTATCCACAGCGACTTACAATAAGTCCATTAGTCAGAAGAAAGAGAAACAACAATATATCGCTGTCGGTACAGTAAGGATGTTCGTAAAACCAAGCGCTAACAATCACTACGTTAAACCATTCCCCATATACAACAGAGATAGCTCGGTTAAGACGCTAAACCATGCCAAGTACTGTTTTTTAGTTCCAGGACGTTCAAACATACAATAAGTGTGTACATTAAGTGCCAGGACGTACAGCACACAATAAGTGTGTACATTATGTGCCAGGACGTACAAACATACAATAAGTGCGTACATTAAGTGCAAGGACGTACATACAATAAGTGTGTACATTAGTGACTGGACGTACAAACATACAATAAGTGTGTACATTAAGTGCCAGGACGTACAACATCCCCATACATGTTTAAATCTCAGTGTTTGTATTTAAGCAGAAACTGATGTTTTCTTTTCAGTGATGGTTTAGCCGTCACAGACCCCCTATTCCTGCGCTGTTGCGGTCATGGTGGTTGAACTCTTCCCTGCCGTGTGTCTCTCCCCCAGCATCCCAGAGTCCGCTACGCTGCCTGTAACGCCATCGGACAGATGGCCACAGACTTTGCCCCAACCTTCCAGAAGAAGTTCCACGATAAGGTGAGGAGGCGAAAATATTGGTAACCGATCTGAACACTTTTTGATTTCCGATGGGAACACATTGTTTCTGATCGACCCATTGCAGTTGACCCCTAACCCCTGGCTGTCCCAAGCCCTAACATCCCAGCCACCTCCTGTGCGCAATACATTTTGCTCATCTCCCTGACTTATAAGGGTGTAAATCTCTGGTTTCATCACGATACAATGTTAAATCGATTCATTGGAAAACTATACGATATTTGCCAATATCGAAAGTCTGCTGCGATATGATTTCGATTCAGGGGAATGCGATCGATATGAGACGATATCACATGCCCATTTAACACAACATCTTACATTCACATCAACTCACTAAAAGCAACTTAATTATAATTTTGACATTTTATTTCTTTGCTCTTCCGTATATCTAAAACAATACATTTTTAATGCAAATAATAAAGTCCCACATTGCATTAAAGTGCAAAAGCTTTTTTATGGATTAACTTAGAGTAAAAAAAAAAAAAAAAAATTAAATAAAAGCGTACACTACAGCGATATGCATCAATGCAGTTGGATTGTTCGCCAATCAATCGATTTATCAATGTACATCGATGGATCGTTACACCCCTAGTATCAGCCTGTACTTGAGGAGAGGTGCAGGCCGCTGTTTGAAGAACATTTCTGAGGGGGGTATCATTAAGCCCAGGGTTGCGTTCTCAACTGAAACGGTTGCCTCGGTAATAACGTGTGCTGACAGTGGCAGGATCGTTCCACCCCTACTGACTATCCAGTTTAGGTTTCACACTTATTTATAATTCTTTTCATTTCTGTTAAAACTCGTTTTGTAATTTATTTTATTAAATGATCGGAACAACCCAATTTGTCCCGATCGGCCGGTTATTGATTGGAACACATTCAGTTCCAAGTTCTTAAAGTTTTTGTTTCCAATCAGCCAGTTATCGTTAACCAGAACAGAACACGTTTTGTTAGTGATCGGAACACGTTTTGTTTCTGATCGGCTCGTTATCGTGAACCGATTGGAACACATTCAGTTCCATCGGTCTGTTAATTTGTTCTGATCGTCCGTTTCGGTTGACCCCTGACCCCTGCCGCCCCCCTAACCTTCCCCCCTCCCCTCTCCCCCCCAGGTGATATCGGCCCTGCTTCAGACCATGGAAGACCAGACCAACCCCCGGGTGCAGGCCCACGCGGCCGCCGCCCTCATCAACTTCACAGAGGACTGCCCCAAGTCCCTGCTGGTGCCCTACCTGGAGAGCCTGGTGCAGCACCTGCACGTCATCATGGTGGCCAAGCTCCAGGAGGTGGGTCAGCTGGTCTGTCTCCGTCTCCATTCCTGTCTCTTGTCTCTCAGCTGATCCAGAACCTGGTCATGCTCCTGGGCTCTCTCTTTCCCTCTGTCTGTCTCTTTCTGTCTCCCTCGCTCTCTGTCTCTCTCTCTCACTCTCTCGCTCTCTTTCTGTCTGTCTGTCGTTCATTCTTTCTCTCCCCCCGAGGTTGATCCAGAACCTGTCCATACTCAGTCTTTCTCTCTCTCTGAACCTGTTCTTCATGCTCTCCCTCTCTCTCTCTCCGTCTCTGTGACTCTTTCTCTCTGTCTCTGTCTGTTTCTCCATCTCTCTCTCTCTCTCTCTCTCTCTCTCTCTCTCTCTCTCTCTCTCTCTCTCTGAACCTGTCCATAATCATAGTCTCTCTCTCTCCCAGTTGATCCAGAAGGGCACCAAATTGGTCCTCGAGCAGGTGGTGACCTCCATTGCCTCGGTGGCGGACACGGCGGAGGAGAAGTTTGTGCCGTACTACGACCTCTTCATGCCGTCGCTGAAGCACATCGTGGAGAATGCCGTCCAGAAGGAGCTCCGCCTCCTCCGGGGGAAGACCATCGAGTGCATCAGCCTCATCGGCCTGGCCGTCGGCAAGGAGAAGGTAACCGTGACGAACATGCTGACCCCGACGTACTCTGTACACGTTATTATGACTTTACACGCACCATCATTGACCTCATCGGCCTGGCCGTCGGCAAGGAGAAGGTAGCCGTGGCGACCACGTCCACGTAGTCCTCGCTGTTGGAGTGATGCTTCCGAAAAGGGTAGGACAAAATATTGCTATGGCGATATATCGTCACCCTTCTTCTTGCGATAGTATCTAATCTTTTACTCCTCAATATTGGCATGGCCCCCTAGAATCCAGTATCCATCGGACTCTCAAAAAGCCTAGAAAACAAAACTAATCTCCCCATCTGAATATGAATACATAATGACTGTGAAACAGTAAAGTGCTGGATTTCCGTCTTTATTCACGGACCAAACTAAGTTTTTCAGTGACTTGCCTTTGGCTAGTTAACTTCCGTTCAGGTTTCCCTCGTGTGTGTTAGTAGCGACGTCGGGAGCAGGGAAATCTCTTTAGACCGCCTTATTTTATTAATTAAAATATCAATATGGGGGCACTATTTCCTGTCGAACAATATTTGGCTACGATATTATATATATATCCTTGCTGAGAGCAAGAAGAAGGTTACCATTATTACCATTATACCATTATTGTTTCCATATTCCGATTCTTGCACTTGAGTATCAGCCGATGCTAAGTATATACCGATCTAGCATTAGCACTAGAGATTTTCCTTCCCGATACCAGTTCCGATTTCCTGAACCTCCTTTCCTGAGTATCGATACTGATACAGCATCTAGCGTTGTAACCACTAACAGTATTTGTTCTTATTGAAGGGGTGTCTTTCGGTGACACCAATGTATAATCGGTTCACTTAATGTTTCCGAACTAGATTAGCATTAATAACCTATAAGTATAATAATACATATGTATTCTTGTAGTTGTAGCTGTAGTTGTAGCGTCGATGCATCCATTTGGGTGGCGACTTGGTAGCTCGAACACACGTAGATCGGAGATGGCGCGTTTCCCACTCCGACAATTAAGGAACGCAGCATAGCAGTGCAGCATAGTAGGGATATCAGATTCTCCTTTCTTTGTCTGTAGTTCACCTCCTGTGTAGAGCTAACCCCTGGGTTTCTCTTTTGTCTGTAGTTCACCTCCTGTGTAGATCTAACCCCTTGGTTTCTCTCTGTCTGTAGTTCACCTCCTGTGTAGAGCTAACCCCTGGGTTTCTCTCTGTCTGTAGTTCATGCCCGATGCCTCGGCCGTGATGCAGCTGCTGCTGAAGACCCAGACTGACTTCAACGACCTAGAGGACGACGACCCCCAGGTGGGTACCCCTACCGTCTCCCCTCTCCTCCTCCCAGCTCCCCCCTCCTCCCACCTCAACAAAGTGTGTGTTTGTTCTTGACTGTGTGTGTGTGTGTGTGTTCTTGATTGTCTGTCTGATCCTAACTTGTGTCTCAGATCTCCTACATGATCTCAGCGTGGGCACGCATGTGTAAGATCCTGGGGAAGGAGTTCCAGCAGTACCTCCCCGTGGTGATGGGGCCGCTAATGAAGACCGCCTCCATCAAGCCCGAGGTTGCTCTGCTGGACAGTAAGTCACCAACCACCACGTGGACTAGAGCCCTACTGATACTTTGTTACCAACCCCCCCCCAAACCACCATTGAAGACCACCACTAGAGCCCTACCGATACTGGGTTTGAGATATAGATACAACTTATTATCCTACCCCCTCCCCCCAACCGAAGACCAGAGCGAGGGTTGTGTGTGTGAAGCTAACCCTCTCCCTTTCCCTTTCCTCCTCCTCTACCTCTCATTCTTCTTCCTCCTCTCCCTCTCCCTTCCTCCTCCTCTCCCTCTCCCTTCCTCCTCTTATACCTCTCCCTTCCTCTACCTCGCTCCTTCCTTCCTTCTCCTCTACTCTCCTCCTCCTCCTCCTACCCCCCCGTCCAGCCCAGGACATGGAGAATATCTCTGAGGACGACGGCTGGGAGTTTGTGAACCTGGGCGACCAGCAGAGCTTCGGCATCAAGACGGCAGGCCTGGAGGAGAAGGCCACCGCCTGCCAGATGCTGGTGAGGACCGGCTGTCTCACTTTCTGTCACTCTCTCAACCACACAGTCTCACTCTCAAATGCTCACTCACTCTCCCCACGATCACACTATTGCTCTCTTTCTCCGTCACTCCCTCAAACGCTCTCATTCACTTTCTACCTCACTTTCTCCATCACTCTCTCTCTAACACTCTCTATCTCAAAGGCTCTCACTCTTTAGCTCTCAAACAACCACTCTCTCTCTCAAAACACTCTCACTCTCTATTCCTCTCCCGTTGAATCCCCTCGATGCGTCGCCGTGGATACCATGTGTGTTTAACCTTGTTCCCTCCCTGATGCTCCAGGTGTGTGTAACCTCCCCCCCTCCTCCAGGTGTAATGCTGTGTGTAACCTTGCTCCTCCCCCCTCACCCTCCCCCCTCTCCTCCAGGTGTGTTACGCCAAGGAGCTGAAGGAGGGCTTTGTGGAGTACACGGAGCAGGTGGTGAAGCTCATGGTACCGCTGCTCAAGTTCTACTTCCACGATGATATCCTTTCACCTCTGACCTGCTCTCTGACCCTGAGGACCCGACCTCTGACTCCTTCGACCCCCTCTGACCCTCCCCGCCCCGGCCCCCCGGGTCGTCAGCCATGTTGAGGTGTGGGCTGGTGGTTGTTAAGCACCTGGTCTACTGAGGAAGCTCCACCTGCTAACGATAGTTGGTGACAAGTGAGCAACTTGCTAATGATAGTTAGCCACTTGAATTGTTGACTTGCTAACGATAGTCAGCGACTTGACTTGTTGACTTGCTACCGATAGTTATCGTCTTGACTTGTTGACTTGCTAATGATAGTTAGCGACTTGGGTTGCTGACTTGCTAACGATAGTTAGCAACTTGCTGACTTGCTAACGATAGTAAGCGTCTTGACTTGTTGACTTGCTAATGATAGTTAGCCACTTGTAGGGATACTTAGCTACTTGCTGACTTGCTAAAGATAGTTAGCGTCTTGACTTGTTGACTTGCCAAAGATAGTTAATGATAGTTAGCGACTTGCTAGGGATACTAAGCAACTTGCTGACTTGCTAAACTTGCTAGTTAGCGTCTTGAGTTGTTGACTTGCCATCGTCACTTTTCAATGACGGCGATAGTTTTTGCAATTTGCTAGAGATGGTCACGGCTGACGATCGCTCACAAGAGGGGAGTTGAAATTATGACTAAGTGAAATCCATGTCGTCGTCGATGCACTGCCCCAAGGTCCCGAGTGTTGTTCCTTGATCCCCCCTGTACGTGTGCGCGTGGCGGCGGCGGAGTCCATGCCCCTCCTGCTGGAGTGTGCGCGGGTGCGGGGTCCCGACTACCTCACACAGATGTGGCACTTCATGTGCGACGCGCTCATCAAGTCCATCGGCACCGAGCCCGACTCCGACGTGCTGTCAGAGATCATGCACGCCTTCGCCAAGGTGAGCGCCCCTCCGTACCTTAGCTAACGGCGTACCTCCGCTAATGCTAAGAGGCTGTGATTGGTTAGGAGTTTACTAAAAGTAACTAATGCCCGACAGTGGGAGAGTGAGAGTGTCTGAGAGTGTCTTCGTCTGAGAGCGTGTTGGTGGGTGAGGGAGTGTGTGTCGGTGGGTAAATTAATGTCACCGTGGCCACTGGCTGTGTCTCCTCCTCCCTGTGCCGCTCACCGACCCCCTGCTGTTGCGTCCTGTTGTGTCTCCTCCACCGACCCCCTGCTGTCTCCTCCCCCCTGCTTACCGACCCCCTTCTGTGGTGTTCTGTTGTGTCTCCTCCACCGACCCCCCTGCCTTGTCTCTCTCACCCCTGCAGTGTGTGGAGCTGATGGGCGATGGCTGTCTGAACACAGAGCACTTTGAGGAGCTGGGAGGCATCCTGAAGGGCAAGCTGGAGGAGCACTTCAAGAACCAGGAGCTCAGACAAGGTGAGGACCCCTACCAGTCAACCTGCTCCACCTCCTGAGCCTCAAAGCTGTCGATTTCATGCTAACCAGACATGAAATGTTTTGGACAAGTAATTTATTAACAATTATTATCAATATGGTAAAAAGTATACGTTAATTATACACCAGTCAAACGACCTCGTGACACATCAGATGTCAGGTCAGATGTTGTGGAGGACTCCCCTGGGAGTGTGTTTAATCCAACACCTCCTCCTGTCTCCTCTCCATCACAGCCAAGCGGCAGGACGAGGACTACGACGAGCAGGTGGAGGAGACATTACAGGACGAGGTGAGACCAGCCCCGCCGTCCTCCCCCTCAGCAGTCATCCATTCACCGTCCTAAACACTGCGGTCACAACCCACACGCTGTGTGGAGCAGGGATTCTTTAAGCTAGAGGGCTCCCCACAATTCAATATCATCATGATGCAGCCTAAAATACTTCATACAGGAATCAAACTAACATCTGGTGTGTAAGTTCTGTGCTAGATTCATTAGCAGACATGCTAATGGGGCCAACTGAATATAAATTATAATCTGAAACCTAACCTGCTTCCAGGATGAAAATGTATTAATTGCATTTATAGAGCGCTTTTCTAGGTACCCAAAAGGTGTCTCTGTAAAAGAGTGTCTGTCTGTAACCATGTCTGTGTGTTTATATGTGTGTGTCACCTCATCCACTGACCCTCCTGCCCCCTGTAGGATGAGAACGACGTGTACATCCTGACCAAGGTGTCTGACATCCTGCACTCGGTGTTCAGCGCCTACAAGGAGAAGGTGCTGCCCTGGTTCGAGCAGCTCATGCCCCTCATTGTGCAGCTCATCGTGAGTCTCCTCCACACTCAACTGACTTAAGACTGTATTAAGTCACTTTTCTCCTCCACACTACACTGACTCAAGACTGTCTTAAGTCCCTTCTCGCCTCCACACTCCACTGAGTCTATCTTAAGTCCCTTTTCGCCTCCACACTCCACTGACTTGAGTCCGTCTTAAGTCCCTTCTCGCCTCCAGACTTCGCTGACTTAAGACTTGCTTAAGTCCCTTCTCACCTTCACACTCCAGCGACTCAAGAATGTTTCAAGTCCCTTCTCGCCTCCACACTACACTGACTTAAGACTGTTTTCAGGCCCTTCTCTCCTACACACTACGCTGACTTATGACAATCTTAAGTCCCTTCTCTCAACCAAACTCCACTGACTTAAGGCTGAAGTCCTTTCTCGCCTCTACACTCCACTGGTCTTACTGGTCTTAAGTCTTACTCCATAATGAGTAACTTCATGATAATTGAGTGCCATCGTCAACGGCGTCTCGTAGAGGCTTTTTATATATTTTAACGTTTCAAATTCAGGATTGGGGTCTCATCATGGTTTTATTGTGTAGCCCGTCGGTTATAGGAAGTCTCAAAGGGCCTCACAGGCTGCGTTTGATGGCCGCAAGGAAGGAAGGAACCAAGGAAGGACTTCTTTCCTTCCATCCATTGAAGGAGCCAAGGAAGGAAGTGTCTTCCTCCAAGGAAGCAACACAAGGATGGCTCCTCCCTCCCAGGGACGCCAATTCCATCCAATAACCACCAATTGAATCCTAGACGACAGCGGCGTATTAAATCACAGAGTTCACAACACTGTGCTGACCCTTCACTTCGCTGTTGGTGTCTGACCTCTGACCTCCCCCCCAGTGCCCCAGCCGTCCGTGGACGGACTGGCAGTGGGGGCTGTGTATCTTCTGACCTCTGACCTCTCTCCCTCTCTCGTTCCCCCCCAGTGCCCCAGCCGTCCTTGGGCGGACCGGCAGTGGGGGCTGTGTATCTTCGACGACGTGGTAGAGCACTGCAGCCCCACCTCCTTCAAGTACGCGGACCTGTTCCTGCGGCCCATGCTGCAGTCCCTGGTGGACGCCAGCCCCGAGGTCAGGCAGGCCGGGGCCTACGGCGTGGGCGTCATGGCGCAGTACGGCGGCGAGAGCTACCGGCCCTTCTGCACCGGTGAGTGGGCGCGGTGACCGGAGAGTGACTGAGAGTGAAGAGTGTGGTGGAGGCTGAGTGTGGTGGTGGAGGCTGAGTGTGGTGGTGGAGGCTGAGTGTGGTGGTGGAGGCTGAGTGTGGTGGTGGAGGCTGAGTGTGGTGGTGGAGGCTGAGTGTGGTGGTGGAGGCTGAGTGACATCCCGAGGGAGAGCTGCTGAGCGGATTACAGAGTCAGAGTAGTAATCTTTGGCTAAAGGGTCCGGGTGGAACTCCGACTTCAAGTTTTAAATTCTGCATCGCAAAACAAGCCTTTACATTCGCCATATTAACACTGTGTACGCCACATTTAAGAACCGCGGTACACCTCTGTAACCGCACCGAAATGCCTGTACTGTGACGGTTCGGTACAAATACGTGTAACGTTACATCCCTACTGAGTTAGTGGGGGAGACGGGATGGATGGAGGGTGGGATGGGTCTGGGCTGTGTTTTTGGTGTTGCAGCAAAGTGTGTTGTAAGGATGGATAGACTTGTGCGACGTTAGTATTTTAAACTATGTCCTTCCAAGACAACCCCCCTTACTAATACAGTAACGGTGATGAAACGATGTAGATTACTATGTTGACGATCATATGAAACAGTCGGTCTTGTTTAAAACCCAATTAAAAAAAAAAGCATTTGGGTTCACCGTCTCTTTAATTTGGCGCCCCATCTGCTTGGAAATTCCTCCAGAAATACAGAACTGATCTCATTTGATGCCTTTGGCTCGTTACATAAGGATTTATTGTGTAGAACTATTGGAAAATGTAACTCGGTATAACTCCTTACTCGAAATCCCCAAACTGTCTTTTAATTGTGTGTAAAATAAAATAATAAAAACATTCTGGTTGAATTTGAGCTGAAAAAGGGTGAGGCTGGATTCCGGGTTGGACAATGTAGTGATATATGTACTGATTTGCATTATTTACCTTCAATACGGTCCTGCTGTTTCACTTTCTGCCTCACAACAAGCTGCTGAATGCCCATTAGAAATGGAAGTAATAGTAAGAAATGCCATCAAAACATCGCAAACAACAAGGAATTCAAGCTTACATAACTAATATGCAACCTGCACAGCTAACCAAAAAGGGTGAGGCTTACATTCCAACCCTTGTGTGTCTCCCCCCCAGAGGCGATCGCGCTGCTGGTGGGCGCCATCCAGGCAGCGGAGTCGCGCTCAAAGGAGAACGTCAACGCCACTGAGAACTGCATCTCGGCTGTGGGCAAGGTGATGCGTTTCAGGCCCGAGTGCGCCAACGTCACCGAGATCCTTCCCCATTGGCTGGCCTGGCTGCCACTCAACGAGGACAAGGAGGAGGCGGCCCACACCTTCGACTTCCTGTGTGACCTCATCGAGAGGTAGGCTCCTCTCCCACAACGAGCCGTTTTGTGTGTGTTGGAGAGTGAGAGAGGGGTGGGTGGGAGAGTTTGAGGGAGGGAGAGAGTGAGGGAGGGAGGGAGGAGAGAGAGTAAAAGGTTATATCTTTTTCCTTTCGTAACCACAGCAACAACCCCATCGTCCTCGGACCGGACAACTCCAACCTCCCCAAGATCTTCCTCATCATCGCCGAGGGTGTGGCCAACGAGTCTGTGAAGAGCGAGGACGCCTGCAGCAAGCGGCTGGCCAACGTGGTCCGACAGGTCCAGGTAAGTCTCACCTCTTCTGAGACCGGTCAGGGGCGGGATGGAGCTCAGGAGGTTGGCTGGTAACCGCAAGGTTGCTAGTTCGATCCCCGGCTCCTCCTAGCTGGGCGTCGAGGTGTTCCTGAGTGAGACGCCTCACCCTGACTGCTCCTGACCAGCTGGCTGTCGCCCTGAGGGTCCACTCCGCCGTCGGGGTGTGAATGGGTGAATGTATGCATGAATGACATGAATGACAATAAAGAGATTCTGATTCTGAATGGGTGAATGTCAATATTGTAAAGTGCTTTTTTATTTAACCTTTATTTAACCAGGAGAAAAACCTATTGAGATTAAAAATCTCTTTTTCAATGATTACCTGGCCAAGACAGGCAGCAGCACAATGAACCACAGTTACAGACAAACAGTTTCAGACAAACACTCAGGGACAAACATTTAAATAGCACTAAAATAAAGCAAATCAATTCACACTGCATCAATCTTAAAAGACCCATTTCTTTAACCGGAGGGCTTTGAGTGGACACTGGTCAGAAAAGCGCAGTATAAATGCAGTTTATTTACCGTTTAAATATAGTTTAATCGCCAACCCTAATGTGACGATACAATTTTATTTAGTAGACGTTTAAATTCATTCCTTACTAAAAGTAATTCATAGTTTTTATTAACACCCCACTACTTTTTATAGTTAATAATATAAATAAATAGTTAGATGGGTCACACCTGATTGTTGTGATGAGGTTTTTCGGACCAGCACTCACATTTTGTCTGCACAAACGCGATAGAAGGATTACGATAAATGTTTACTTTTGATTTCTAGATGTTTCATGAAGCCTTTATTTGATCAGAAAGTCTCATCGAGGTGAATCTCTTCTGAACGAGACATGAAACGATTACAAATGCGTAAAATATAAGATACTATAACGAAGATATAACTTTCTATGTAATAATTTTCAAATAAACCTTCCTTTAGTGTGTTATTCTCGCTGTGGTTGCCGGTTCTAATCCCGTCTCTCTCCTCAGACGTCGGGCGGCCTGTGGACGCAGTGTATCTCCTCCCTCAACGAGGCCCAGACGAAAGCCCTACAGAGTCTGCTTAGCAGCGCCTGAGTCCCCGTCTCCCCCTCCTCTCCCCTCTCCCCCAGACCCCCCCACCATCGTCGCCACTGCTCCCATTTTAACGTGAAATAAAGTCAAAACATCCAGAGCCGGGAAAACCTCCCTCCCTCCGCTCATGAGCACTTCCTCTTCCTCCTGCTGCGAACTCCGTGTGAATGGACTTCTACACAAACACACACACACACACCCCCCCCCCACCCCTCCCTCCCACCCCAGCGCTACACTCTCACCCTCCTCCACCCCACCCTTTCCTGACACGAATCTCGGCCGGACGGGAGGCAGAGCCAGCTGGACACGGAGGAAAATAAGCTCCCACGCTGCGACATTTTGTGTTTTTTGTTTTGAAGGCGATGTCGACCAATCGAAGGCCTCCTCCTCCTCCACCGCTCCCGCCCCCTCCCACGAGCAGACTCTACCCCGGCCTCGACGGAGCGCCGTTTGTCTAACGATCCGAAAGCAGATTAATTGTCTCGTATCTGGACTATTTGTTTTTTCTTCTTTTTGGGGGAAGCTATTTGTTTTAAGGGGTTTATACATATATATTTTTTTCCTTTCACGTGTTGCCCAGTGGAAACCAGTGAAACCATTGGAGGGAGGGGGGAGTCTCTGGTCGTCTGGGTCCCGGATGGAGACTGGACATTCAGGAGGACTCGGACCGAGAGGGGAATGTGCATGTGTGGCCGCCGCCGCCTGTGAATTTACTTTTTATTTGTCATATTTTGTTTTTGGTTTACGCCCAGTATGGGACTGGGAAGAGGTCTTGATGGACTGGGAAGAGGTCTTGATTGACTACTGCTTTGATGAGGGGGGGAGGGGGGCTTCTGAAGGGGGCTAAGTGCTAACCCCCGTGTTAGTAGCAGCGCAATTCTAACGACTTAGAAACCCAGGGAGAGATGGTCGCCCAAACCCTGGCTTGGTCCGGCAAAACTCGCGTCGAAGCCCAGGTGGAGTTCAAAGGTGTCAAAGTGTCTCGTTTTAGAACGGTTTTGATAGTACTAGGGAGTTCTGGCGAGGGAGAGCAATAACCTTTATTAGTTGCCGGTCTCTGGCACGCTGTCGGGGATCGAACTCAGTTCAGAGAACCTCTGTTCGGGAAATGTTTCGCTGCCAACTGCTGATTGGTTTAGAGGCTGAAGGTGTTTGATGGAATTACACGAATTAATACCAAGAATAAATTCCAACTGAAAGAACTGTCTTTTTCTGTTTGCATCTCTGTGTTTGTGTTTTATGCCAGGTACCTTGGGTCAAAATATTATTTTCAATATGTAAAAAAATAGGTCATTAATATATTTATGACGTTACTTTGTATTTCTTAGGAAGGCAACCAACAGTTTGCTAATGTTAAATTCCTTAACAGGTTAGGGTCAATTACAATCCATTGAAACTTATTTAAATGATGTGCCATAAAATACCGGTACATCTTTTTGTGTAGCCATGTGGATATGGGGTCAGAACGGTCTCATTAATAATGAATGCACAGAAGGATTCACAAATGTCTTTTGGGATTTATTTATAAATGACTCTTCTCACAAATACATTTCAATGCACACACAAATTGATATCGGTATGTATAAATGTAAAATAAATCCATAAACAACAATTTTCACAAACACATTTCTGATCCACAGTAGTAATTTATATATAAATCACAAAATACATTTGTGAATCCTTCTCTGTGCATTCATTATTAATGAGACTGTTCTGACCTCATATGTGGACGCTATATATATTTAATAAATATATTTTTGCCTAAAATAAATCATTCTGTATTCTTTTAAATATATTGCCGGAACTTTTTCAGAAGGTTTTTAACTAGTTACACGCAGGAAACTACAGACAATACACCATTTTATTGGCGAACGACATTTGACGACGAATTCCTAGAAGTGTCCGTGATTGGCGGATGCAATCCATGCAGGTGATTGACAGCCGTGTGAGTCTGTCGCAGGTCGAGGGGCCGACCAGCCCCCTGATACCACCGAGCCGACGATGTGCCCGCGCTCTCACACGACCAACAGGCGCATGGTAGACAGCTGCAGTTCGCCGAACTCCGTTCCTGCATGTAAGGTTACAATACGCTATTTAATAATTTAATTATTATCGTTTAATGTTTACTGGATCATGAAAAATAAACAAACAAATTAGTGCGAAGTTGGAAGTTTTAATTGTTAAATTTAAATCCTACTCACGTTAGCCGCCTCGAGTTCAGGTTCAAGGTGAAGAAGTTGGCGACTTTTTCGCAAATATGACTTTAAATTCCGGGCGAACACACATTTAAGGGTTATCTGTCGTCTATTTAACTAACTTTCACACTATTAAACCTGATAACGTTACGTTTTCGCCGCTAACTGAAGTTGGCCGCTAACTAAGGCTGCTAGCTAAGGCCACATGGAACATTCGCGGCCCACGCCGCTAGCTTACTAGCTTACGTCGGACCTTTCGCCCATCACCTACACGTGTTTTAATAGTCTGGTGTTTCCCCGTCAATTTTATATATATTAAGGATTAGATGTATAATCTAATATATTTAAAATGATTAAACCTTTCCTTTTGGATATCATCACTGGTCCGCCACCCTTTGTAACAGTAGCATTTAGCCGTAATTTACTAAGCAGCTGGGTAAAAGGCCCCTACAGGGCGCGTGATATGCGGCAGTAATGGCGAACTTGTTTCCATTAAAATGTTAATGCTTGTTTCTGTCTGTTGTTTCTGACTTAACCAACACTTTTTTTGTCAATATCCTATTTAGAAAATACTGAAATACTCCATCGTGAATAATGGGTGACGAGTGGGAAGAAAAGGTAATAATCTGCAATCGATTTTGGTCTCTAAATGAACTGGCAATGGCGCATTATTTACACGTGTCAATGTCTCTTGATCACAGGAAACTAAGACCACCACGTCAAGTTTTGCATCAAATGGCGGTAAGTTAATCGCCGTCATTAATTGGTGGTCGATGTTCTGCTTAGTTATCTGTATATATTTTTTTATATACAGATAACTGTATAGTCTCCAACGGGACGTCCTCATGGAATAGTCGAGGAGGTGGTGGAGTAGACCACAATGGTGAGTAAATCTCTTGCGTTTAAAACTGCTCAAACGTGAATGAAAGTATAAATATGAGTACATAATTGCTCCAAACAGGCAATAAAGAAGGATTCTTCGGGGGTAGGGGAAATTCTGGGGGGAGAGGTAAGTAAGGTTTCATTTTGATATCATCTATAGTTTACTTTATTTAAGCTGAAAGGTTTAATACTATTATTTCTCCAAAGGTTGTGGAGGAAGAGAAGGATTTAAAGGTTTTTCTTCTGGTGAATATAATAATTATGTTTTTACGTTAAAATGACGATTGTATGGTGGAGGGGCGGTGTAAACAAGCTACAACTTAAAGAGGTCTTTGTCTCATACAGGTGGAGACGACAACGAAAATGGTGAGTTTAAAACTATTTATCCATGGTGTTGCGGTGTGATATTGCCTCCCAGTGACTGACTAGGTGGTTCTGTTGTCTTAGATACGGAGGGAAGCTCCTGGAACGGTGGAGGAAGAGGAGGTTTCAGAGGGAGAGGAGGAAGAGGTGATGATGGGGCAGATCCTGTTACTTAAACATGAGTTGTTTGATTTCTTTGGCGCCATGGCACACATGGTAATAAGTACTTGATTTAACCACCAGGGGGCGGCAGAGGCTTTAGGAGCGATTCTGGAGGTATGTTATATTTATTTAACTTTCAGATTTGTGTAGATAGTTTGCCTACACTTGTGTTTCATCTTTTTTTTTCATTTGAAGATGATGGATATCAAGATGGTGGCTCTGGTAGAAGAGGTGGGCAGGGCTCTTTCAGAGGTACAGCCAATGGCCTCGCAGAACACATTCTTCCTGTCTAATGTATAGTATTTTTTCCCCAGAATTCAACAATGTATATAAAACTTCCCCCAAAACTATGATGGTTACATGATGGAAGCAGATTTTCATATGTATATTTATATTTATTCATTCTTTCCTTTTACCCATATTATAGTAAGAATCACTTTAAAGGGTAATTCCGGTGTAAAATGGATTTGGGATATGTTTCGTATGATAACGAGTTGAATCGTTTGGAGCACAAAAAACGTTTATAGACGCTTTCTTCAGTTTGCTGTTTTTAGCCAATTCTGTCAAAACGCTATAAACTTGGAACGATCGGGGTACTGGTTATGGTAAAAACTAAATCGCTATTTTAAACCACTTGAAAGGCTAAAAGCAGCCCGACACTTCTGTAGTAGTATAATAAGGGTCTTAACATATAAAACAAGGCATTGAGAACTTTGTAAGTACAGATTGCTTATTAAAGGTCCCATGGCATGAAAATCTCACTGAGGTTTTCTTACATAAATACGAGTTCCCCTAGCCTGCCTATTGTCCCCCAGTGGCTTAATCTTGCATTCGGTGTTAAACGAGCACTAGGTGTTGTGCTCGCCTTTGGAAAAATTGAAGGCTCAAGCGCGCTGATTTGGAATGTGGTCCCATATGTCGTCATAAAGGAACTAAGCTTCTCCCCTTTCTCTGCCTTGCCCGCCCAGAGAATTTGGCCCACCAATGAGACACGACTGCTAGCGCCGTGTGTGTGATTACACACACTGTAACGCAAGTGTTTGCTGTTGGTGTAATGGCGCATAACACGTCGCTTCTTTGACGTCTCTTATATTTCCACAACAAGACGGTAGTTGGGGTTATCTCAGCCGTGGTTGAGAAGGAATTAGTGGGGGAAAGGAACTTTGGCTTTGATTCCCTGAAGTACAGGAACTGCGACATGCTGCCAGTTGCCGTGAGGCACCACCGCCAGGCAGCAGGTGGTTCAGTCTACTCCAGATTGATGTGGAAGTGGAGGAACCAGAGACGCCGGTGAACCCTACAAAGTCGTTTGTGATTCATAATATCGTCTGGAGGAGCACACAGCTTTTGGCCTTGATAATATGTACTATGATATAGATATCTATGTTTTATGATATTATTTGGATATAGAGCTCCAGGACTGTAACGCAAGTGTTGTACACTTCCTTGTTATTTGCATAACCGTTCTGCTGTTGGTGCTATGGCGCATAACACGTGAGACTCTCGTCTCTGGTGTTTCCACAATGAGACTCATAGTGGGGGTTATCTCAGTCATGGTTGAGAATGAATTGAGGGAAAGGAACTTTGGCTTTGACTCCCTGAAGTACATGAACCACGACATAGAGGAGAAAGGGATTGTTGGCCATGAATGTCTCCTGCTGGAGCCCCACTTCCCGCTGCTGAGGGACCACCGCCTCGGTGCTGCAGGAGGCTGTGGTGCCTAAGCGCTGACCGCTGCCGAGGCGGTGGTCCCTCGGCAGCGAGGCTCCGGCGGGAGAAAACCGCGGTCAACAATTGCGGTCAACAATCCCTTTCTCCTCCATGTCGTGGTTCAGTCTACTTCAGATTGATGTGGACGTGGAAGAACCAGAGACATCGGAGAACCAGACGTGGTCGATATCTATGTATAATATGATATTATTTAGATATAGAGCTCCAGGACCATGTGTTCAAGAATATTTACAGAACACTGCTAAAGGCTGTGTGCGCCTCGCCATTGCGATACATCCAATGTATACAGAGTGCATGGTACAGTGGCTGCAAGCTGCTCAGAGCCACACCCCCACCCTCCTCCTTGACCCGCCTCTCTCCTCATTTGCATTAAAGCTACAGACACCGAAACGGCGCATTTGGGGAAAGCTCAATGTGCGACTGGCTCGTAGTGGCTGTAATTCTGTACCACGGCTGAATTTCGGGAACGTCTTCAAATACTGTGTTTGGGGCCTACTAATATCTATATAAAAGCATCCATAAAGTAGCATGCCATGGGACCTTTAAAAAGTACATTTTATACACACAGTACCATCAGTAGAACACCCGTCGACGCCATTTTGTTTTTAAGACTCGCTAGGTAGTTTGACGAACAGAGATTGTGACATCCGTCAGCAACACGCAAGCTCTGTTCGCCAATGTACTTATTGAGTCTTAAAAACAAAATGGCGTCGAAGGGTGATCTACTGATGGTATTGTGTGTATAAAATAACATTTTTAATAAACAATCTGTACACTTAAAGTTCTCAATGCCTCGTTTTATATGTTAAGACTTTATTATATACTAAAGAAGTGTCGGGCTACTTTCAGCCTTTTAAGTGGTTTAAAAAAGCGATTTACTTTTTACCATAACCATTGCCCCCATCGTTCGAAGTTTATAGCGTTTTGATAGAATCGGCTAAGAACAGCCAAGTGAAGAAAGCATCTATCTTTCAACTCGTTATCATACAAAACATCCCATATCCATTTTACACCGGAATTACCCTTAAAGTATGTTCCTCAATTAATACCAATTTGTGTCTCTTGTTAGGGGGATCCCAAGAGGAAAGGGGAGGTGGTGGAGGTAAAGTGTCTAGACTACGATTTTGTAAAAGACTGATTTTTACCTGCTGTAGTTCTATTCCCTGTGTAACCCTTTTCATCACTAGGTTATCGTGGAAAAGACGAGGATCACTTCTCTAAAGGTGACTATCTCATTTCTTGATCGTAATCAATACTTCAATTGCCACAGGTGTTTCTGCATTTACGTTAACATTCAGGGCGTTAAGCAGACGCCTTTATCCAAAGTGACTTACAATAAGTACATTTGTCAAAATATGGCGAAACAATAAAAATATCGCTGTCGGTACAGTCCGGATGTTCATAGAACCAAGCACTAACAATCACTAGGTTAACCCATTCCCTGTATACAACTAAGATATATAGGATAAGACGCTACACCATGCCAAGTAATGTTTTAAAGTGCCGAAAACAAGCATCAATTGCTGCTCCAGCTATAGTTTGTAATCCGTGTTGAGCCAAACAATGCCTGTCTTCCTTTAGGGGTACAGCTCTAAGCCCCCCCAGTTCCAGTTCAGTCCTTCTGAGTTCAGCGTTGAATCACTAACCCTTACTTCGTCTGTTTCAGTTTCTACCGGTGACGGAGAAACAGAAGGGGACGAAAGTAAGTCTCCAGATGTTTGTTGACACGCTACACCACTTTGCTGTGAGTCGACTGCATATCAGTCAACCCTGACTAGGGGTCGACTGATTTTTTTTATTACCGATATTCTTGAGCCGATTTTTTATTTATTTATTTTTTTCCATCAGTCTTAGGCGATAACCGATACCGATATTCGTGAGCCGATATTTGGAGCCAATACTGCTTTTGCTCCCTTAATTTACGTCATAAAAATTACACGATGACAAATGTTACAAGTCACAATTCACAACGCAAATATCGGCCTGCCGGTATATCGGGTCGATCACTAGCCCTTACTCCTTCCCTCCTGAGGACCGAGGGTGACATACATCCCCCCGCCGCTGGCTGAGGACGAGGACACCATCTTCGCCCACCACGCGTCGGGCATCAACTTCAACAAGTACGACGACATCCTAGTGGACGTCAGCGGCCTCAACCCCCCCCAGGCCATCTACGTGAGTGTGTCGACCCCCCGCCTTAACCTCTATTAATGCTTGAAGGTTGTATCAGCAATTCTAGGCCGAAACATAAATGATCACATTCATCTGATCTTTCCACCCGATCTGCCAGCTGCCTGCCCCATAAGCAGGCAGTCAAAAACCCTTGTCTCGGTTTGCAGACCCTGCTCTGAGGTTGTACACAAAACAAATGGTACTACCAGCCACCCAAAACCAAAATAAATAGTATTCCAACTAGGGCTGGGCAAAAAAAATTCTGATATGGATGTACCTAACAGCCAATCACACAGCAGAAATAAAGCTCTACAAACATTTGGGATTGTTGCCTCCCTGCCAAAGGAGTTTGTGATAGTCACTCACAGATCTTTTCGTTTTAAACGCATTATTTTATGTAGCATAATATCTGGTTTTACAATGTTTACGTTTTGCACTTGCATAAGCACTACGTAGTTCATATTTTATATATTAAAGTTCGGTTCATGTGCCAAGGCCTTTATTCATCCACTTTTTAAGATGTTTTCTAAAGCCCTGCCAAATGAGTTAAATGTGAAAGAAGTCAGAGCTTTTATTTTCATTTACATTATTTTCAATAGTTTACAAGGCAAGCTACCTTATATTGTTCTGTTGGGGGCAGATAAAACATGTTTGAAGTTAAATGTTTATATTTAAATGTTCCCTTATCACAAATATGGTAATAAACAAGTGTATTGGTTTAACTAATGAACGCTCAGGCTTCAGAAGTATGGAATTATGTCGTGATTAATATCGTTATCAATATCGAAAAAATAATTGTGAGAATAATTTTTGCAATATCGCCCAGCCCTAATTCCAACCAATCACCCTCAAGGGGTGGCTGTTGTGGGGTTTTGCGCTGCGTTCATTATAGTTTTTACTGGATGCACGTAACACAGAAGGGAGGGGCGAGCAGGCTGTTAGTTTGGGATCTCGCTTCAAATACCAACAGAAGTGACGTCACCCAACATCGCTGATACAACCTTTAGGGCCACAGCAACATTACCTTAAATCCAAGAGCTAAAGGAACCAATGACCTGTAGGGGAGGAGCTACTAACTAACCTTTACACAGAACGTGATGTACTGATGGATGTGCTCTATTTAGAGGGAAATAAAGAGGCGATTACGTTAATAAATCAACACAAATTCTACACCTACCGATGTATCTGTGATAGGCCGATAAAATCACCCAACCGGGCTTTAGTGGGAATCGAATGATGTATTGACTATTGCGTTTCCATCGTTTTCCACTGAACAACCTGTCCCACTCATCGGGACAGAGCCTTCACCATCGCCGGCCCTACCACCTGGGACTCCCTCTCTCTTGCCATCCGAAACTCTGATACACTCCTTCCGTACAAAAGTCAGCTTAAATCCCATCTCTTCAGGACCGCCTACAACATCTGGCTAATCATCCTCCGCCATCTTCCACCCTTCCTCTTAATGTGTTGTCTATTGTTGTAGTGTTTATTTGCCTTTTAGTTTGAGTGTGTACTGTCTGTAAGTCTTTTTTGTAAAGCGTATATTATTAATATCGTTTCTCTCCTCCATCCAGACGTTCGAGGAGGCATGCCTGTGTGAGTCTTTGGCGAGGAACGTGGCCAAGTCGGGCTACGTGAAGCCCACCCCGGTGCAGAAGCACGGCATCCCCATCATCGCCGCTGGCCGGGACATCATGGCATGCGCCCAAACCGGCTCCGGAAAGACTGTAAGATACCCTGGCAAGACCGGGACCATTTACACTACTACCCACAAGTGTGTAGTAGTGTACACAAATCATCTGCTCCTTGTCTTGGTGTAGTAGTGGTGGTGGTGGTGTATAGATTTTGACGAATGGCATGAAGTATTTAATGTTACTTGATTTGAAAATTGTAAAATATAATGGCTAAAGAATCAAATAAAGGAACTGGAAATTTTGAAAAGCTACTGAAAACGTTGGACATATATCGTATTACATTACAACGGAGATACAATCTTTTAACGTTTTTTTGATATATTTTTAAAGGTGTTAACATACGCTGAAAACAAAATGGCTTTAAAATTTGAAAAGCTACTGAAATCATCCAACATGTGTTACTGTACAAGGCAGGCAATGGTTACGTTGTTTTACAAGAACATAACAACTCATTCGTCTTCAATTATCATGCTTTGAATCTTTTGATGTAACCTTTTTTAAAAAAATAATAATAATAAATGTCTTGTAAAGGGAGTGTCCAGAAAAACGCTCCACAAATATAAAGCATGAATTAAACTGCCAGCTCTTCATCAGCAAACGTCTACCTGACGAGATGTGTCTCCTCATGGTCTCTCCTCCAAGTCACACCTGGTCTCCTCACTCTCTCCTAGTGGTCTCTTCTCACTCTCCTCGCCATTTCCTGGTCTCCCTTCTCACTCTCACCTGGTCTCACCTCTCCCTTCTCTCTCCCCCAGGCGGCCTTCCTGCTGCCCATCCTCCAGAAGCTGATGGCGGCCGGTGTGGCGGCCAGCTCCTTCAGCGAGCAGCAGGAGCCCGAGGCCATCATCGTGGCCCCCACCCGCGAGCTCATCAACCAAATCTTCCTGGAGGCCCGCAAGTTTGCTCATGGGTCCGTGGCAAGATTAGTGTTTATTGCATGTTTGTCCTCGGGTGAAGGGATTGTTTATCAGAATGCATCATGGGAGTTGGTGTCATAATGACAGAACTCTTAACGATTTAATTACAAAACCATGTCTAAAACACTGACTAATGCAATGCCTAACATTACTTATGTTTTATACTATCTGTTGTTCCTTGGGTGCAGGGTTTGTTCAGAATGCATCATGGGAGTTGGTGTCCATAATGACTTAACATAAAAGGCAGACGCTTTTCTCCAAAGTGACTTACAATAAGTGGTCTGCCCGCCCTGGCAATCTAGATGTGTATTAATTTGGTGCTTTATGTGTTGAAGGTATATTGATGTAGCTGAACGTCAGAGCTTGATGAGTAACTGATTAAAGGAAGCGTTGGTAGATGTGGTTCTCAGATGTCCTTGTCTGCCCTCCTTCCTGTAGGACCTGCGTGCGTCCAGTGGTGGTGTACGGAGGGATCAACACGGGGCATCAGATCAGAGACCTTTTGAGGGGCTGCAACTTGCTCTGTGGCACCCCAGGGAGACTGATGGACATGATCGGGAGAGGGAAGGTGAGTCGCCATCTTGTTCACACAGAAGTGTGTTCAGACTCGCTCGACATCCGTCCAGCGGTGTTGATGGTGTGACCGTGGCAACAGTGTTGTTGGTAAGATAGGATTGTCAAGAGATTAGAGAGGAGTGGAACTTGGGGAGAATCTTTCTGTCCCTTTCTCGGTCTATGTCAATCTTTCTGTCTGTCCCTATCTCTCTGTCCCCGTCTTCCTCCCTCCCCATGCTTCTCACCCTTTAAGTATTGCATGTCATTCGAATGTGGTCTTTTTAAGAGATCCAGTCTTATCAACCGTTGGAGGAAGAGATTCCCTGATTAGTCAAAACTGAGCCGGACGTGGTCTGAACATCACTGGTCTCACACAGCGGAGGCAGTGGAGTCAAGAGCAGATCTTATCAGACGCTGTTTCACTCACTTAGCGCTGACGAATGGCTTAGGCCTTTCTAACAAATTAGTCTTGAGCCCTAAATCTTGCCTGCTGGCTTGACGACGGATTGGTGTTGAGATTATAACGATGCTACTACTCTAATCTTTGCTGCTTTAGGATCAGATGCTTACTGCTTTAGTACTGCACCACAGAAGCCTTAATTTACAACAAAAATGTATTTGTCTTTCTCATGTGAATCTTCTCCAGTAGCAACAGTTTAACATTTTAAGGACAAATAAATTTACCCTATGAGGTGGTGAAAGATGACTCAAAGACGAGTAACTGAAAAACTTAGTTTGGACCGTGAATAAAGACCGAAAAACCAGGACTCAAAAAAATCACAGTGGCTTAGTATTCATTGGTAGAGATGTATCGTTATAGGATTGTCTCACAATATATTGATTATCACGGAATCACTATCTTGATATCATCAGTTTCGGGGCCACGTATAGTATCGTGAGGTACCCTGTGATACCCTCCCCTGACCCATTGGTTGTCGTCCCCAGGTGGGTCTGACCAAGCTGCGCTACCTGGTGCTGGACGAGGCCGACCGCATGCTGGACTTGGGCTTCGAGCCAGAGATGCGTCGCCTGGTGGGCTCTGTCAGCATGCCCTCGAAAGAGGAGCGCCAGACCATGATGTTCAGCGCCACCTACCCAGAGGACATCCAGAGGTAGGGGAGCCGGGATGGACCTGGGTCTTTTTGTGATAGTGTGTGTGTGTGTGTGTTGATAGACGTGTGTGTTGGACGTGTAGCTGAAGCACGTGTGTGTTGGACGTGTAGCTGAAGCTGATAGAGGTGTGTGTGTGTGTTGGACGTAGGGCTGCAGGATATATCGGCTATGTAAGATATATCGATATAATTTCCAAGGGGATACAAGTTTTGACAATATCGATATATGCGTTAAAATGGTAAGTTTCCGCTTCAAGCGTCTGTGTTTGCCTTGGAGACTGAGCGCGACCGCGACCCCTCCCACTGTCATTTCGAACATGCGGTGTGTAAAGACGCCTCGTTCCCGCTCCGCCGCTCCCCCACAAACACAACAAGCATGGAGGATACCGGTATAGAAAACGAGACGGCGGCGTGAGACTAAATTGTTTCAAAGAGGAGAAACAACGGCTCCATAATATGGATGGTTCGGCTTTAAAAAAACTGATGAGCAGCAGCTGCAGGTCATCTGTAAAATGTAGCAAAACCGTTGCAGCTAAAAGTGGAAGCACGACAAATCTGTTCCACCATTTACAGCAGCGGCACAAAGTGCAGTATGAGGAATGCGTAAAACTCTGTGGCTGTGCTGCTGCATCACCGGCCACGACAGCTTCTGCCCCGAAACCAGGGCCGGCGCTCGGCATAGGCAACCTAGGCGGTCGCCTAGGGCAGCAAATATGTTGGGGGTGCCCTCTGGTGGCGCCATTAATTGATTAATTAAAGTATACAAAACAAGCAAAATTAAACCAAACATGTTCCCAAATGGAACGGAGAAGGGAGGGGGCGGGGGATTAAAGTTAGGGCGCACTGAAACCCTCACCGAGTACGCAGGACAATGCGACGAAGCCATCTAACCAACTCTTTAGAAAATATCGAGATATATATATTGTATATCGCCATTCAGCCAAAAGATATTGGGATATCATATTTTGCCCGTTTCGTGCAGCCCTAGTTGGACGTGTAGCTGAAGCTGATATACCTGTGTGTATTGGACGTGTAGTAGGGCTGGGCGAAATGCACCAAAAGTCATATCTCGATATCTTCAAGCAGAATATCGATATAAGATAAATATCGATATTTATTGATGCAATAACATAGTTGCTGTTGCCGTGCTCCAACTCGTCATTCTACATCGGTGGCGTCGCTGTGCTCTCAATTCCAGCCTGCCTGTGTCGCTGTGCTCATTGACCTGCCTTGCTGATGAGGGGGGAGTTACCGTTATTACTATAGCCTACCTATCTACCGTTTGGATTTACCGTTACTATTCCTACCATTCGGAATTGAATACAGTTTGATGGTTGAATAAGCCATGGACAAGACACTGCCTCCCCCTCGTATTTGAGAACATTGAAATATAATATCACGGCCAAAAGCTGTGTGCGCCTCCGGAATATTATAAATCTTATTATATATTAATTAAATTATATCTCCCGACCAACCCGACGGTCTCTGGTTCTTCCACTTCCTCATCAATCTGAAGCACAATCGCGACATGGAGCGACACCCGCCGGAGCGGAGACCCGCTGGACACTCCATAGGGCGTCCGGGAGTCCGGAATCATTTTGGGACAATTGCTGTACTGCCTTTATCCGAATAAAAATAATTAATGTCGAGAAAGCTTAAGATTTTGGGTCGCTGCACACATTTTTCAGCACGTTGTGCTGCTGCAAATGATGGAAAAGGTTGGTCGTACTCGACCCTTTAGTTGAGACAGACTTGAAGCACAGATTTGAAGCACAAAAACCTGATTCTGTCATTCGTCAGACACCTTGTACCCAAAACATTTCCAAACTATGGAGCCATTTGTCTTCTGCTTACATACAAGCTCCTCTGCGCCGCGTTTGCCGGCGGACTCCATGTTTCGCGCAGTAGGGGATTTAAAAAAGTGATGTGAGTGGAAAGGGGGCCGTATGTGTGTGAGCCGGAGGGAGAGCGGGAGAGAGATAAGCAGAGTTACGAAATAGCAGGCACGGTTCGAAACTGCTGTTGATAAAATATGCTGTGCTTTCAACGCAAATTAAACAATCGATGTTGACGATAGCGTCTCGTTCCATATCTCTTTTGAAAAAATATCTATATTTCAGATATCGATATATCACCCAGCCCTAATGTGTAGGTGAAGCTGATAGAGGTGTGTGTGTGTGTGTAGGTGAAGCTGATAAGACGTGTGTGTGTGTGTGTGTGTGTAGGTGAAGCTGATAGACTTGTGTCTCTGTGAGTAGGATGGCAGGAGACTTCCTGAAGAACGACTACCTCTTCCTGGCTGTGGGCGTGGTGGGTGGGGCCTGCTCCGACGTGGAGCAGAAGCTGGTCCAGGTCACCAAGTTCTCAAAGAGGGATCAGCTCCTAGACATCCTGAAGAACACCGGTAAAGACTACTGGTCCCAGAATGGGCCAACCCTTTTTGACTGAGTTTAAAGGGGTGATTTATTGGCATAAGTGGGTGTGTCCACCTACGTACGACGGACAGATGAGCAACGTTTGCTACGGTCCACTGGGTAGGCTGGTAGACTGATCTATCCAGTGTGCATCCAGGTGGAGTTTCAAACGGCCTTTGGCGGTGACACCTGTAGGAAAAATATAAACCCTTTTTAAACAACTTCTTTCAGGTCACTTCTTGGGTCAACGATGCTTAATTTAAGATGAGTGGTACGACTTAACGATCTCAAGGTGTTGTTGCTGGTGGTTTTTATTTTTAGGAACCGAGAGGACGATGGTGTTTGTTGAAACCAAGAGGCAAGCCGACTTCATCGCCTCCTTCCTCTGCCAGGAAAACGTCGCCACCACAAGCATCCATGGGTGAGTGACATTACCAAGCTATTGGGTCTTAGCTAGGAGAGGTTAGACTACAATAAGGGATGGGGGACAAGCCCCAGGCAGGACTGCATGTGTATATAGGGACTCGCTCATTAGGGTTTTAAAAGCTGAGCAGTTACGGTTTCTTTAATGTGCGGCCATCTAATCCGATACTCAATCCCTTTCTGAAACAGTCACAGTAAAATATAGGCTTGAATCTTCCGCTTCTTAACAAACTTTTAAAAACAGGCTGCCAGTTTCTTAAAGCCTGATCAGACTGCACAGACCCGAAACACTCTAGTAGTACTTTATGGAAGATATTGAATATCATTTTAGTGGTATAATACTTAATTGTATCATTTTGGCTAGGATTTTCATGCAGTAGTGTAGCCTACCTTTTGATTGAGTCTGAATTTTAAAAAGTAATCAGCGCAAGTGTTTCGCGAATGCTGTGACAGCAACTGCGACAGAAGACTGCCTCATCTGAGGGCATCGTCAAATGTCTTGGTTCGCTTTTCCACTCTACTGCTCGTATCTCCTCAGTACACTTATTTTTGCCCCGATCTTAATTGCAGGGATGCAAACAGCTCACTTTTTAAGTGAGACTCACTTTTTTTGCCGGCCAAATGGGTCACTTGTGTGATTCATGCAGATCCGAGGAGTTTTTGTTTTTGGAGGGGGGGGGGGAACTTTTGTGCGCATGCGCACTCCTCATTCCCGTAACTAACGTTTCTGCTATCTAGATCATTCAAAAACTATCAAGCGGAGAAATAGAGCTTGCGCCCGTATATTAATCATTACGGTGGCCCACACCACTTCCGCAGAACGACCGTCCAATCACAGAGACAAGATTCACCAGCATGTGACGTATTTGTAACGCGAGCTTGTACCGGAACTCCTGAATGGTTGGGGCAATTCAAAAATTTCGACCGGTTCCTGAGAGTAAAGTACGAGAGCTTTCCAGTGGTATATGGTCTGATACACTAGTCTTTACGGTGAAAATACGCTCTGCTTGAAAAATGTCAGTTACAGAAGCAATTGGGATCCATTTGACTCAGATAGTTTTTTCGGCAAAAAGGGCAAGACCTCTGCCTAAGGTAAGGTTGCAGTCTTTTGCTGAAAGTTTAACATGAATATTAATTGTCTTGGAAGTATCCATGATGAAGTGACCAGACGTTCCCGGTTTCAGGGGACAGTCGCAGCTTTTGGTTGCCTGTCCCCGGGAAAATAAAATTGAAACTCTGTCCCCGTTTTTTTAAGATAAAAAATGAAGGTAGGCCTATATCAATCAGACTGATGGCCAAACAGGAAATGTCTGTTTCTTTCCACCTTTTCGGGATTTATGTCCCGGTATTGATCTCGGACGTCTGTTCATTTTCATCCATGAAATCAGTTAACTTGAGCTGACGTTAGAAGTGACGTCAAAAACTGAGCTACAGCTGAGTGTGTATCAGGGTATGCTCGCCATCCTGAAGGAGTATGTCATGGTTTTCCAGGTTGGTATTGGTATCATTTTGTCAAACATTAAAGGAGACATATTATGGTGTTTTCCCAACAAGTAAACAAAGTATTTGAGTTCCAGAAAACATGTTTTTGAAGCAGTTTGCTGGAAATAGCTTTTAGGAAAAAAAATATTGTCTACCGCTATTCCCCTCTGTTTCAGTCCCTTCAGATTGCGCTGTTTCTGGTGTCTGTAGCTTTAATGCAAATGAGCTGCTGCCCATTGACCAATGAGCTGTCAGACTGAACCACAGCATGGAGGAGAAGGGATTGTTGCTGTTTGACTCCTGGAGCTCTATCTATATAATATAACATGATAATATTATATACGGGTATTCATATAATATATCTAATATCACGGCCAAAAGCTATGTGCGCCTCGGATGATTTTATGAATAATAAAGACTGTCTGACGTCTCTGGTACTTCCCCAAGTAAAGACTCTTAGTGGGGGATATCTCGGCCATGGTTGAGAAGAATTGGGGGGAAGGAACTTTGGCATTGACTCTCTGAAGTCCATGAACCGCGACATGGAGAAGAAAGGGATTGTACTCCGGGAGCTGAGCTGCCGGACTGCAGTCCGGCCGCAGTCGAAGCCGTCCGGCCACAGTCCGACAGTTTACTCCGGGAGCTGAACTGGCGCCGAAGCTAGGTGGCAGCTCCGGCTGGGGGAACTCGGCGGCAGTCCGGGAGCTCAGCTCCGGGAGTACAATCCCTTTCTACTCCATTTCTCCTCTTTCCGACTTCCGCTGAAGCTTCGGCGGCAGCTCCGGCGGGCTAAGCTCCGCGCTAGAAAAAGGGATTGTACTCCTGGAGCTTCACGATAGGCAGCTAGAGTTGTTCAACCTCTTCATGAGTTTTATCAGAGCTGGGCACCTAAAGGATGCAACTCCTAAAGAGATGGCAAAGCTCGTGATTGAGGGAAAGATACTCCCTTTCTCCCAGCTTTATATTGAAAGAGAGGCGGATTCATTCAGAACTAAGAGTCCTAGACATCCTGTTAGTATAATCTCAAAATGACCTATTACATTGCATTAACAGTTTTGACATATTGGCCTATTCTTTCAACATATGGTAAATGTTAATGCATTGGTTTTGTTCACTTTAGCTCCTCAAGACATTACAATTACAATTAGGGCATTTAGCAGACGCTTTTATCCAAAGCGACTTACATCAGTTAATATACACATTGACACACCGACGGCAGAGTCAACCATGCAAGGCGACAGCCAGCTCGTCAGGGCTGAAAAGAGGGCAAGAATGAAGCATGCGGCCAAACATAGGCGTCAGGCACTCGAGATCCTGGTGGCAAAAATAAAAATAAGTAATTCTATCAAAATGAAAATGTGTTTGTTTTCATCCGTTACTCTAGCTATGGCTAATATGTTTACAATTAAATAAAGAATGAGGCAGAAATCTTTGGCCCTTTTCATCATTGCGCACCTTCCATGGTCTCACGTGGGATCGGCGCGCGCACCGAACAAGTCGCTGTATGTACTCACTTTTTTGACCCCTCACCTGTTTGCATCCCTGTAATTGGAACGTCCTATGTACTTAAACCAAGTGCAGTGAGTACATATAGTATGGATATTGGAACACATCACTGGTCTCTAATCAAGGTCAATCATCCTTTCTGTTCCTTCCTTCACAGGGACCGGGAGCAGCGGGAGCGTGAGCAGGCCCTGGGGGACTTCCGCTCAGGAAAGTGTCCCGTCCTGGTGGCCACCTCCGTCGCCGCCCGCGGCCTGGACATCAAGGATGTTCAGCACGTGGTGAACTTCGACCTCCCCAGCAACATAGACGACTACGTCCACCGCATCGGCCGCACGGGGCGCTGCGGGAACACGGGCCGGGCCGTCTCCTTCTACGACCCGGACCAGGACAACCAGCTGGCCCGCTCGCTGGTCAAGATCCTCTGTAGTGTGAGTGAAACATTAGGGCGACGGGGTTACTGAAAGGGCTGGTGTTACGCCACCACTATTAACGCAGTCCATTTATACCTTGAACTCTTTGCGACCCTAAGCTCTTGCAACGTCAATTTCTGTATGACCTGGGAGATTTCCGCCCCTCCCAAGTGTACAGAGGAGACGTTCCCCTCCGTTAGAAGGGAGTGACCCTGTGTTTTAATGTGTGTTCAGGCCCAGCAGGAGGTGCCGTCCTGGCTGGAGCAGTCAGCGCTGGGGGCCTCCGGTACGTGCGGCTTCAACCCCACGGGACGAGTGTTCGCCTCCACAGACAACAGAAAGGTAACTCGTTCACAATAGAGTGCTAATTGTTTCTCTCTGCATAGTCTCACCCCTACATCGCCCCTTCTCCATTGCTCTCCTAAAAACACCCCTCTTACACACTTAATGTATGTTGGTACATCCTGTCACTTAATGTACTCACTTGTGTGTTCGTACATTCTGGCACTTTATGTACACACTTATTGTATGATGTACATACTGGCACTTAATGTACATACTTATTTTATGCTGTATGTCCTGGAACTTAATGTACACACTTATTGTATGATGTCATCCTGGAACTTTATGTACGCACTTATTGTATGTTGTACGTCCTGGCACTTAATGTATGCACTTATTGTATGTTTTGACGTCCTGGCACTTAATGTACACATTTATGGTATGTTTGTACGTCTTGGCATTTAATGTACGCACTTATTGGACGTTGTACATCCTGGCACTTAAAAACATAACTTGGCATGGTGTAGCATCTTATCCTAGCTGTCTTTGTTGTATAGGGGAATGGGTTAATCTAGTGAAGGTAAGTGCTTGGCACTTGGTTCTATGAACATCCTTACTGTACTGACAGAGATATTATTTCTCTTTCTTCTGACTAATAGACTTATTGTAAATCTCTTTGGATTAAAGTGTCTGTTAAACGCCCTGAATGTTTCCACAGACCGGAGGCTGCCAGTCCAGTGCCGCGATCGATGACGAAGAATGGGAGTAGAGGACTCCCAGTACGGCCCCATGTTGAGTTGGTGTTTGTTGTGCAGTGGAAATTTGTTCAGTTAAAGAGAAAACTTTTGGCTTGTCCGTGAATTTATGAGTTATTAGTTTACTTAATTATTTGTTTGGCCTTTTTTATTTTAAATGCTAACCTGCATGCATTTTGTTCTCCGTCAAGAGTTTTGCTTCGGAGTGTTTCTGTTCTTTCTATGTTGTGAACTGTGTGATATTTGACACTCTTTCGTAATAAAAACACGAAACTCAAAACAATGAACGCCCCCTAAGAAAATAAATGTTTCGGACGATTGCCTCGACTTGAGTCGCCTAAATGATGTACACTCCTGTTAAAGTTGGGTAAAAAACATAAAATCTAAAGGATTTAATGTCTGGTGTCTTTCTATATCTGGTGTTTTGGTTGTGTTAAGTCACTTAGTAACTTAACTTTCTATTGCACTCAATTCAAATTAAATGTAATTGTGCATTTGTGGTTAACTATTTACAATGCATTTATGAATTGTCTGGCAGGATTCAAAATAGTTTGACAATTCAATTAATTCGGACCCTGATTTACCGACCTGACCCCAAAAGTTGCAGAATAAAGTTAATGCATCATCTCTGGTACTTAAGTCCCTCTGGTTTAGAAAAGTGAGGATGAATTTTAAACCCAGCGTGAGCCTGGTCCTGCCGCGGTGCATTGTGGGTCGAGGGTTCGACCGCTGACTGCTGAAGTCAAGATGGCGGTAAACATCAGAAAGAGGATAGAACACGCCACAAAAAGGCCTTGAATGAAGTTTTAATTCAATATTTAACACCCATCGGCCAGGACGGACTCACCGGTATTTCGGGAATACACACGCACCGACAGAATAACAACCACGGGAGAAAGTCTCGTATGAATCCCGACGATAAGGAGGACCGTGAGTGTGCGCCACCGCAGGCCGAGAGCAGCCCCGCGGGAGGGTCCGACCGGTGGGTACGCGCCGCAGGAAAGAGCCGCGGCTTCATGGCGGAGGCCTGACGTTAGCTTTAGCCTCTTGCTCGGGCTAACTTGCTTGTCAACAGTTATTGATAAGATTATCAATAACTAATACTTAAATGTAATAAATATTGTATCAAGCACTTATAACAAGACACCTTTTTTCGCAATAGTGAGTGGTATTGTTACACAATTAACGCAAAATCCAAGAGGGTTGTGTAGCGTTAGGAGCGTTAGCTTAGCGAGCTAACATTAGCCGCAGCTCAACATATACGCATCCGCCTGTTAGCGGCTAGTTAGCAAGGCAGCTTGTTAGTAGGTCTGACAACTTTGCTCCGGCTGTACGCAGTGAGCACCGTGTCACCGCAGCACTGTCACCGGTGAACACTACGAGGTGAGTCGGGTGTTTAATGGGTTTGAACGCGGCTCATGACTTGAGACCACCGGGACTTATTGGGCCTGATGTGTACCCGTCCTGGGGTTAGAAGGGGGGATGGCTGTGTGAAACACCGGCTCATGTGTCGCATGCCCGCTCGCTGCCCGGCTCTGCACAGCCCGCTCAGGTCCCTCATCACAGGGGCACCTGAGCGGGTGTCGGGGAGCGCTGCTGATGGTGCACAGAGCGTCATTGGAAGCCTGTTAGTTGCAGTTATCTTCGCACACGCACGCACACACACACATTTATTATTGATGCGGTGATTGATGTGATGCTTCCTTTTTTTTGTGCTCCGTCAGAGAACACGAGGAGACTCAGGCAGAAAACCCCGAAACAAGCCGAATGTAAGCACAAAACTGAAGTGTGTGTGTGTGTGTGTCAGTCACTCTGTCTCTATCTGTGTGTGTGTGTGTGTGTCTCTGTTTGTGTCTGTCTGGCTGTCTGTTTGTGTTGCTGTGCACGCAAACCGAAGTGTTTGTGTGTGTGTGTGTGTGTGTGTTCCGTTTGTGCAAGTCTGTCTGTCATGTGTGTCCTGTTTGTGTTTGTGTAGGTGTCTTCCCTGTGTGTGTGTGTGTGTGTGCGTGTGTGTGCCTGCCTGTTTGTGTATCTGTGCAAGCATACAGAAGTGGGCATTTGTGTGTGTGTGTGTGTTTTATGATCATGTATTGCAATGCTTGGAAAGCGATCTCCTCTTGCTGGTTTACAACAGACAGCCAGGTTTGACATCTTTACAGGACAACTCCCGTTGAAAGTCTGTGTAAATCTCAAGCATCTCGGGGCATGGATGTATTGTAGAACATGTGACACTTCTCTTTACTCTGTTCACCTGACATGGTGTCAGACCAGTAAACACGTCGGTGACAGTTCACAACCCTAAACCTGAACCCTTGATTGAGTGCCACATAAATTAACCCTCAGGCTCAGTCATTAACATTTACATTTAGGTGGTTTTGCTCAAGCTTTTATCCAAAGCGACTTACAATTATTCTTACACACATTCACACACCGACGGTGGAGTCGACCACTCAGGGCAACAGCCAGCTGGTCAGGAGCAGTCAGGGTGAGGCATCTTGCTCAGGGACGCCTCGACACTCAGCTAGGAGGAGCCGGGGATCCAACTAGCAACCTCCTATATAAAGCCTGTAATGGTCAGGAATGTTCACTACATTGTTGCATAGAAACTGCATTTTGGAGGATCGATGCTTTCGCGATAATACTCCAAAGTACGACCCTTGAATTTACAATGTTGTGTTGCTTAAAGAATAACAAAGTCAAAATATAAACTCTCATCCCTTCCCTTCATAAGTGGCGTTTCTTGCAGTGTTGCCAGATTGAGACAGATTTCATGCCCAATCTGGCAACACTGGTTTCCTGACATTAGTCCCCTGCTCCCTCCCTTCACACTTTGCGTTTCCTCACCACCCCCCTCCTCCCCCTCCCCTCACAGGAAGCGGGCGGCCGCCAAGCATCTGATAGAGCGCTACTACCACCAGTTGACTGAGGGCTGCGGCGATGGCGGCTGCTCCAACGCGGGCTGCGCCTCGTCCCCCGGCTTCCTCCGCACCGACAACAATGCGGCCGCAGTGCGCTCGCTGGAGCTCTACAAGGCGGGGGCACCGCTCTGCGACCCCCACCCCTCTAAGAAGGGCACCACCTCGGCCCACGTAGAGAGCAGCGCCCTGGCTGCTGCCGCCGCCGCCGGGGGAGGGGCGGCGGCGGCGTGCGGGAACAGCCGTGTGAACCACCGGGATGGCGGGCATTTTGTGCGGGAGGACTTTAAAGGTGAGGTGTAGCCCGTGTTGGTTGGTTTATCGGTGGGTTGGTTGGTGTGTTGTAGGGCTGGGCGATTAATTGAATTTTGATTGTGATGATTGATTATTTATTTTTTGTATGTTTTACAGAAAGGGCAGGACAGCTGGATACATATCTGTATATTATTTTAGATTGGAACATTTTCTTTTTGACCATTTTGTGTATTTTATTAAGGCGAAATTTCAAAGTTCTCAGTTACAAAGTTTTTTTCGGGAGAGACATGCTGAATAAATGCAACATATTTTCAAACTCAAAAACAATCGTTTGAATAATCGTGATTTCAATATTGACCAAAATAATCGTGATTATGATTTTTCCTATAATCAAGCAGCCCTTGGGTGTTGGTTGGTGTGTGTGTGTTGGTTGGTGTGTGTGTGTTGGTTGGTTGCGCGAGGGCCGCCTTTAACCTTCGACCTGCGATCTTGGAGTGAAACCGAAAACGACTCGAGGCGTTGTTTTGTGTTCTGCATTTACTTTTACGATTAGGGCCTTTTACCCCCCTTTGTGCGTGAGGACTTTAAAGGTGAGGTGTTGTTAGGTTGATTTCCCTGGCGGTCATGACAACGTATGTATACATGTTTAATGTCTGCTAAGCCAGAAAAATCAGCCAGAGGGAGTATTCGTGTCCACCGAGAACACCCCTCAATAAGTGTGCGTGAAATGGCTTGTTTGCGCTGAAAATTTCTTCCATGGAAAAGTTCCCAGACTGCAGTCGGTGGTTCTGAAGTGCTGAAGTCCCGCCTCCCGGCTACCCGCACTGTTTACATCTTCTCAGGGGCTTGAATTTGCCGACGCACATGCAAAGCATTCGACCAAATGCGACAGAGTGGGCGTGCTGACCAATCACAGCAGACTGGGCTACTCGGGGAGGCGGGCCTTAACACAACATGATACAAATCAGACCATCTTTGAAAGACGCAGAAATTGGTTTTGCAATGAACAGTGTGAGGATAATAAATAATATTTCTACCATACAGGCATGTAACCCTATTCTAGTCGTACCCCCAAATGGAAATATTAACCCCTAAAAAGCATGATATCACCCCTTTAACATTGTTCCCCCCCCCCCCCCCCCAGACGTGAGCTTCCTGACGGAGGACAAGGTGTACGAGATCCTGGCCCTGTGCGCTGCCAAGGACGATTACTCGCCGCTGATTCGCGTGATCGGCCGCGTCTTCTCCAGCGCGGAGGGGCTGGTGGCGTCCTTCCGCCGGACCACCCCCCCAACCAAGGAGGAGCTTAAGTCCCTCCAGGGCAAGGACGAGGACAAAGACGAGGACGAAAAGGAGGTGGAGGACCAGATGGAGGAGGACCCGCCCGCCTCCTCGTCGCTGTCGCGCGTCGCCGGGGGTGAAGGAGGCGGGGCAGGACCCCTAGTGGCCGACGAGGTAGGGCTGGGAGTTAAAGAGGGGTTTTGATCGTGGTTTTGGTTTTTGGTGACACAATCTCCAAATTATTATTATTTTTTAACTGTATTTAATTCATTTTTAGTTTCTTTATTCTCATTCATTTAATTCTAAACTGCTTTATAGAAATTGCAGAACAGCTCCATACATATTTGTACATTCCTTTCAATTTAAACCTTTTCGATGTGAAGGATTGTCTTAATTTATTTTCTCAGTTACAAAGTGTTTTTTTGCAGAGAAATGCTGAATAAATGCATCATGTTTTCTCAAAACATGATACAAAAATAATCGATAAATCGTGATTTAAAAATTGACTAAAATAACCGCTTGAATAATCGTAGTCGTCCTCTCCATCTTTGCCCCATTAATGCCGCGTCCTGTCTCCCCTCATGCTCTCTCTGTCTGTTTGTCTCCCCTCTCTCTCTGTCTCCCCTCTCTCTCTCTGTGTCCCTTCTCTCTCTCTCTCTCTCTCTCTCTCTCTCTCTCTCTCTCTCTCTCTCTCTCTCTCTCTGTCTCCCCTCTCTCTCTGTCTGTCTGTCTGTCTGTCTCCCCTCTCTGTCTCTCTCTCTTTCTTTTCTCTCCCCCCTTGCTCTCTCCTCCCTCTCTAACCCTTAACCAAAATAATCCTGATTCTGCTTTTCCTTCCCCACAATGCAGCAGCCCTGGGCGGACGAGGTGTCGGTGGACGCGGAGGCGGTGCGGCGGGTCTACGCGCGTCTGCTCTCCAACGAGCGGGTGGAGGCGGCCTTCCTCAACGCGCTGGTGTACCTCTCGCCCAATGTGGAGTGCGACCTGACCTACCACAACGTGTACTCGCGCGACCCCCACTACCTCAACCTCTTCGTGATCGTCATGGAGAACAGTAACCTGCACAGCCCAGAGTACCTGGAGATCGCGCTGCCGCAGTTCTGCAAGGCCATGAGCAAGCTGCCGCTGGCCGCCCTGGCCAAGCTGGCCCGGCTGTGGTCGCGGCAGGGCGCGGCATCGCTGCGGCGCATGCTGGAGACCTTTCAGCAGCTCATCACCTACAAGGTGAGGAGGAGTCACTGTTGCGGTTTTACCTTTAGTGGATGCTTTTAACCAGAGCAAGTTGTAAGTTAGTGGGCTACACTTACACTTAGGCTAAAGGGGATAGGCTAAAGGGGCTAGGCCATAGGGGCTAGTGGGGTAAGACGGGTGTGGGGGAGAGGCTATGCAGAGTCTAGGTGACCTCTGACCTCCTAGCTGACCTCTGACCTCTAACCCTAGCTGACCTCTGACCCTCTAGCTGACCTCTGACCTCTAACCCTAGCTGACCTCTGACCCTCTAGCTGACCTCTGACCCCTGCAGGTGATCAGCCACGAGTTTGGCGGCCGTAACCTGGTGAACGACGACGAGGCGGTGGTGGGCGCCACGCGCTGTCTGAAGATCCTCTACTACGCCGACGTCCTGGGCGGGGAGGTCGACACAGGCCACAACGAGGAGCCGGATGACGAGCCCGTCCCCGAGTCCAGCGAGCTGACCCTCCACGAGCTGCTGGGGGAGGAGCGGCGCAACAAGAAGGGCCCCCGGGTCGACCCCCTCGAGACAGAGCTGGGGGTCCGGGCCAGCGACTGCCGCCGACCCTTGGTCCCCTTCGAGGAGTTTGTGAACGAGCCGCTGAACGAAGTGCTGGAGATGGACAAGGACTACACCTTCTTCAAGGTGGAAACGGAGAATAAGTTCTCGTTCATGACCTGCCCCTTCATCCTCAACGCTGTGACGAAGAACCTGGGCCTGTACTACGACAACCGCATCCGCATGTACAGCGAGCGACGCATCACGGTGCTGTACAGCCTGGTGCAGGGTCAGCAGCTGAACCCCTACCTGAGGCTCAAAGTGCGGCGCGACCACATCATCGACGACGCGCTCGTACGGGTAGGTTGTGCGTCGTCGACTCCGTGCATTATGGAGTGTTTTGAAGCGTTTTTTTTGTGCAGGCATTTGAGTTGAGGTTTGCGGGATGATATGGTTTTGGGTTGGAACCGGTCCGAATTATCGGAAGGTTGATTTTTATCGGACGATATTTCCCCAAGTTCCGAATTATGGTACGGGTAGGTTGTGCGTCGTCAACTCCGTGCGTTATCGAGGGATGAGTATGTTTGTTTTTGTGCAGGGATTTGAGTTGGGGTTTGTGGGGTGATGTGGTTGTTTTGGGTCGGAGGTCGGTATATCGGATGATTTATTTTATTGGACGACCGAATCCGAATTATGGTTCGGCTCGTGCATTATGGAGAGACTTGTAGTGTTGTTTTTTGTGCAGGGATTTGAGTTGGGGTTTTTGGGATGATGTTGGTTGTAGTAATGCGCGATATAAACGATATACGATATAAATGATAACAAAAATGGCCTACGATAGAGATTGTAATTCTATCGCGATAATGCATGTTGAGGACGCAAAATACAATGTTTAATTTTTGGTTTGGTGCAATTCCTTTTCACATTGCAATTTTCGCAACAGTGCCAGAATTCGTCAACAAACCTGCATGTGTGCAAAGAACGTTAACCCATTTGTACCGGCTGCTGTGCGGCGCAACATTGTATCTTGTAGATACAATGTTGCTCCGCGCAGGGTACAAATGGGTTAATGGTAAACACGCATTGATGCGCAATCCGGTCTTAAAGGTAAACACGCACAGATGCGTGATCCGGTCTGAATGGGTTAAATCATTGGACAAAAAGGTCTGGGGCGTTGTAAAGCGTTAAAGAAAAAGGGGGGGGGGGGAAGCACCGGTGAAAGTCAACAATCATGGATATCCAGCGTGATATACATTGATCTGTGGACTGGTCCAACTCCTTCTCCCTCATCCTGACTCGGAATGTGTTAAATGCATCGGCATTTTTAAGTTATGTTTTCCAGCATACATTTTACTTGCTTTTGTCGGACCGTCGGGTGGTGGTTCAACATGGAGGAAAGAGGAGACGGAATGTCTTTTGGATATCGGACCCAAATATCCAAAAGACATTTTGGATATTTGCTCCATGTTGAGCAACGTCTCCGAGACCACCTCTCCGGCTGGGTCAACCTCCTTTTGATGGTTAAAAATATCACGTAATCTACAAAAATCTTAACAATCAATGATCGATCATCAATTAATCATGCCCATCCCTAATTGTCAGTACAGTGTCTGTTCCTTTTCTTGGAACAGACACTGTTCCACTGTTCTTTGCCTTTTAGAATGGTTTGCCCTAAAGGAAAGAAACCCAATACTAATTTTATTTATCTGCAACATTATGTTGTATGATTACAGTGTTTCACAATAAATGTTCTCGAAATGACATACTTTATTTCTCTTTTTTTTTAAATACATTTAGCAGTTTGGCTTTCCTTAGGGTCTATGTAACCTGTTCTGAAACGGTTATTTTATGATTTTATATCGTTATCGCAAGAGGCTGCAATGTATATCGCAATATGGATTTTAGGCCATATCGCCCATCTCTAGTTGGTTGTAGTGATTTTTATATTTAAATTAACTATTTATATGCTATATTCAAAATGCAATGAAAATGTATCGTTAATTCTCCCGCGTTTACATGGACACTTGTAAGAACAGCTCAATCGGAATAGAAAAGGATCACATATAAGCCTCAATCGGAATACACGAGAAGGCGCGAGAGACATACGGACTTACGCTTGCCACTTTTGTAAATGCCATATATACAGTACATTCGGATTGCATGATAGAAATATATCTATTCCGATTTATAAATCTAATCGGATCAAAAGTGTCCATGTAGACGCGGTTAATCAAAATACAATTCTCTGATTGGAATATAATTCCATGCGGAATAGAAGAGGTGGTGTAGTCCGCTATAATCGACATGTATACACTTATTCCATTAACTTGGAGAGATGGCATCAGCAGTTGCAGTAGTTCACAATTGGCCCGTCTGTACTTTTATGCACACCGAACTGGACTGCTGTCAAGGAACGTAGATTTATTTTTTTGCATGATTCACGTCTTTCTTATCACTCCGAAAGTAGTCCGGTAACTTATGAACCCCAGCGCTTCCGGTTGCTAAGCAACGTCAACGTCTTTGGCAGACTCTTTCTCTGCTGAACAACACAACGAATGGTAATTGTAAAAAGACACACCGTTTGAAGATATTTTATAGCATTAGTTTTATCGATTGAAAAATTCACGTCATCGACGAAATTCTTAATGATCAATTAGTCGATCGTCGATTAATCATGCCCTTCCCTAGTTGGTTGTTCTGGGTCGGACGATACATCGGATGGTTAATTTTAGTCGGACGACCGAATTCAGAGTTATGGTTTGGATCGTGTGTTATGGAGGGATGAGTGTTTGTTTTTTTTTTGTGCAGGGATTTCAGTTGGGGTTTGTGGGATGATGTGGTTGTTTTGGGTTGGAGGTCGGACGATATATCGGATAGTTGATTTTTATCGGACGATATTCCCCCGAATCCCGAGCCATGGTTTGAATTGTGCGTTACAGAATAATGCAGGTCATTGGTTCGTTTAGCACATGATTTTAGGAAGACCAAGCAATATTTGGAATATCAGCCGATATATTTATCGATAATCTTTTATTCCCTAATTTCGGCATCTGTCCCTAAATTCCAGTATCGGTCACGCTCTATTTTGTATACAGCCTTGTATTTGGTTTCAAGAACTCCGAGACCGGATGATGAATTTACTGATATGACTTGTGGAAAGAGATTGTTTCACTGCTAGAAGAAACAATGAAGGATTGAACATCTTGGATTCTGGCTGTTCTTAGCGGTGTGATGTTTACACGTTTACGTTTTCCAAAGAGAGATTCTAATACAGTTGAATCTCCAGCCACATCATTTCAAAGTATGTGTGTGTGGTTGTGTGCTCCAGTGTGTGTGGGTGTGGCCTCTAGTGTGAGTGGTGGTTCTTTCCTCATCTCTAGAGGTGAGCTCTAGTGAGCGGTGGTTCTGTCCTCATCTCTAGTGTGAGCTCTAGTGTGTGGTGGTTCTGTCCTCATCTCTAGTGTGAGTGGTGGTTCTCATTAGGGATGTGAATATCTCAAATTTTTCATGGTCGAATAATCAGTGGGTGGTATGAACAAATAATTGATTATTGGATGTGTGCCGACATTCACAAAGGCAGCCATGGATCATCGGAAAGAAATCACTTAATATCTTACACGCAAAAAACAACTACCTGCTTACCTAGTAGTTCCAGTCAAATTGTCTGTTCAGCCTTCAAAATGAGAGCTGGTAAATTGTAAAAAATGCATTAAACTGTAATCAGAAAACGCGGGCATATGCTATAGACCCTATAGTATCTGGTATAAAGGCTGGGATGAAATTCAAATTATAAATATGTACACTTTATGTTGAAAGTATAGACCGTCGCGATTCCCATTGAAACGAATGGCGCGGTGATTCAATCTTCAGAACGAGAGCTGGTAATTGACGCGGGAGTGCCATGGCCACTGTCCCGGTGCCCAAGGTCACGGTGCCCGGGCCACAGGCACCATGGAAGTTTAATTGGGTTTATTACAGTGATGGCCAGTACTGTTAGCCAATCAGAGGTGAGACATTTGCAAGTCATGAATACTCATTTTTATTTTTTATATTTTTTTTCACCAAAACCGACTCAGAGGGCATTGATTGCTATTAGTGACCACCACGAAATCAATGAAAAACGATGCATTGACACCTTTAAGCAATATAACACGAGTGTGAGTGGGGTTGTTCGTTTATTATCATTTTTTCATTCGGGGGGGGGGCGCCAGAGGATCAGGGTATGGTCAGGATGGAGTTTGCTCAAAAAAGGTTGAGAACCACTGCCCTAGAGTATCTGTGGTATAAAGGCTGGGACGAATTTTGAATTATAAATATGTGCATCTCATAACATTAGCTCTCTGGCTCATAGCTGAGCGGACTAGAATACCTCCCGTTGCCAAGTCGCAGCTAAGGTCCGTCCTATTTACTGGAGGAGTGAAGAACGTTTCCGTTGCATAAGAACCTTACGGGAGGGTATGATTGTTCCAGGTATTAGTCAAACCCTCAGGCGTTACCAAGGAAACAAAGTTATGCCTTTTGAAAAACTTTATATTTGGATTGTAAAACGCATAAAAATATAAATGAATGGTCTTAATTTATTTTCTTTAAGTGACCATGGTATAAGCAGGATCAGGCCCAACAAGGTGTTCATTATAAGGAATTAATGGACTTCGCGGAGGCCACCGTCGACACATAGTCGGGCATTATCCCTTACTTATTCTTGTGTATTGTGTATATTGTATTTCTGTACATGATTAATAATAATAAGAAAAACTAATAGTGCTACAGAACCAACATTAGTTCCGTCCGTTAATTCTTGTTTATTTGAATGGGAAAAAATGTTAACGGCCCAAATGTTAAAAACTGTCTTTGACCCTCGGGAACGAATGATCAAATATTCTGACACATCCCTAGTTCTCATGCCTCTCCTCATCTCTAGTGTGAGCTCTAGTGAGTGTGGTGGTTCTGTCCTCATCTCTAGTGTGAACTCTAGTGTGTGGTGGTTCTGTCCTCATATCTAGTGAGCTATAGTGAGTGGTGGTTCTGTCTTCATCTCTAGTGTGAGCTCTAGTGTGAGTGGTGGTTCTCATGCCTCTCCTCATCTCTAGTGTGAGCTATTAGGGGTGGGAATCTCTTGGCACCTCACGTTTCGATTCCGATTCAGAGGTCAATGATTCGATTCTAAAACGATTATTGATGCATCTCGAATAGGGGTGTTACGGTACACAAAAGTCACGGTTCGGTACGTACCTCGGTTTTTAAGTCACGGTACGGTACGGTTCATAGTTAAGGGGGACATTTAAAGAAAACTGCTTGTTTGTCAACAACGGAGAATGGCCGTAGATCAGCAGCAATGAAAACACCAATAAACTTGGTTATGGCATTTGCATTTCGGAATTCCCAGACAGGGGTTGTTGAAATAGTCTCGTGAGTTGGATTTGCACAGCTCGTTTTTTTTTTCACAGCAACGGTGATAGTAACACCTGGATGGTGCCTTTTCAAATGCGTGTGATAGGGATGATCATTTCTGGCAAAAATACTATTCGATATTCGCTTAGAAGTATTCAAATAATGTTCGAAAATCGGTCAATCAAGAACCCCCCACGCACGCACGCACTTCGGATACACGCACACACAATGACACAGGGAGAGGCTTTATGATTTATATGAAATCAATCTGTTTATTTCAACTACTGCGCCATCAACATTCAACATCAAAATTATTTCAACGTGGGCTAAGGCAGATAGACCTACATGCGCCGAAAACAGATCGCTATTTATTTATTTATTTATTTTACTGAACACAGCCTGCATGACGGTGAACTAGACATGTCAAAAAAATAACTTCACACGGTGTGTCTTTTTACAATTTATTTGTTACCAGCATTCGTAGTGTTGATCAGCGGAGAAATAGTCTGCCAAAGACATTGACGTCGCTTGGCAACCAAGGACACTTTTGTTGCTAAGCTTTCCTTGACAGCGGTCATTATAGAGTGGCGAAGTCACGCCCCTTCCGGTAGAGCCCATGGGACCTATGAGATTGAAAAATATGAATGGGTTTCAATGGAGAGAAAGTAATTATCTTCTGGTCCCAGTCTTTATATGCCCCGGATTACACATATGTTGTTTGTGGATTTTAATGATAATTTTTCATGTCAAGAGTTTGACCGTTTATTGTGCAATTGTTCAGGTAAAGGCTGTAGAGAAAACACAATGAGAAAGACTACACGTCTCGTATGTGACGTCACGCTCCCTGCGACCGACAGTCTCCCCATCGGCATAACTGAAACTCTCCACATGCCCGAACTTATAATGGTTTTCACCTCTTTCGATGCTTTTATCCTCCCCTTAGAAAAAAGCGGTGAAGTGGAGCAGAGAGATCGCCATGTCTGTACCAGAGTTCCAAGTGTGGGTGGTGACGTATATCATTCGCGTCGAGAGCAGCGAAGAGCTGTAGTTCACAAAGTGGCCTCACACAAAACCTAATATTATCAAACTTCTTCGCGAATTTTTTCAGTTTCTTTGCATGAAAAATTATCATTTAAATCCACAAACAACATACGTGTAATCCAGGGCATCTAAAGACTGAGACCAGAAAATAATTACTTTCCCTCCATTGAAACCCATTCATATTTTTCGATCTCATAGGTCCCATGAGCTCTACCGGAAGGGGCGTGACTTCGCCACACTATATACTTAGCAACGTTGAATTATCAAACAATTATTCACTACCGGAAGTTGTGAAGGCCCATGCAAGTGAACGGAGCGTTCCACAGCATTGAGAAGAGCCGTGTAATAAATAACGATAGTCACATTCATTATTCGATATTCTACGTGACTCAGACTATCCGACTATTCGATGATCTTTGCCCATCCTTAGCGTGTGCATGTTAAAGTGCTGTACATAGACACGGAGAGCCCCCTCCATAGCTGGAGAGCCTGTCAGAGACCCTCTCCGTAGCTTACATGCGCATCCAATATTTTTTAACTATCCGTCGACGCCATGGACCTATTGGTCGACACAACGGAGACGGCAAGGGCTGTGATTGGTCCTCTAACAAAATAATTTCCGGAATCACTTCTCCGGTTTGACTTTGCATCTTAACTACTTTGTACATTGTTTACTTTGCACCTTAAGGACTAATAAAACACCAAATAAGATTTGAAAAGCTTTGGAAGTGTATTTACAGCACTGCTTACATTGTTTGTAGTCAACATATAAGATAGATCGGGCGGCGAATTGCATTGCGTATCCGACATCCCGACGGAGAGCTGCTGAGGGGTCTCCGTAGTTACGGAGTCGGATTACAGAGTCAGAGTTGTATACTTTGGCTAAAGGGTCCGGGTGGAACTCCGACTTCAAGTTTTAAATTCCGCATCGCAAAACATTCGCCATATTAACGCTATGTACGCCACATTTACGCACCACGGTATACCTCTGTAACCTCACCAGAGTGCCTGTACTGTGACGGTTCGGTACAAATACGTGTATCGTTACACCCCTAATCTCGAAGCAATATATTTTTTTTATTTACATTTCCATGCGGGATTTTCCAAAAAATATATATACATCTGAATTTGCGACTCAAAGTTTGCTAATCACTTCCAACTTTTGTGATGATCATTAAAGAAATCAACAGATTAATTACCTTATCTAATATTTTATTAGAGAAAAAGCTTTTGTCACAAATATGACTTTCTATGAACAATGCAATAATCAATGCACGTTGCATTACAACACGCTATGGAAGTAGGTAAAAAATAAACAGATTTAGTTTTCTTTTCTTTCTAATCTTTCTTTTCTATGTCATTAAAGAAAAAGCTTCTCTTAGTCAATTATAAGAATAAGAACTTGTTTGTCGTTCTTGTGTCTGGCTGTGAGTTTTATGTGCATGCTATGCGTAGGCTGAATCGCATTCGCGTCCAGACAGATCAGATTGGCCAAATCACATTCAAGATAAATTAAATATTTTTAAAACTACTCTAATTATCCGTCTCTGTCTAACAGAATGTTGTAGGAGGCAAACAAATAAATAAAATAAAAAAGCTATATATATATAGCTATATATATTTTCTTTTTTAAATTCAGATTATTAACTTATCTAAATCGAGACGGAATCGTTACACACAATCGCGATGCATCGAAGAATCGATTGTTTTTCCCACCCCTATGAGCTACAGTGTGTGGTTCTGTCCTCATCTCTAGTGAGCTATAGTGAGTGTTGGTTCTGTCCTCATCTCTAGTGTGAGCTCTAGTGAGTGGTGGTTCTGTCCTCATCTCTAGTGAGCTATAGTGAGTGTTGGTTCTGTCCTCATCTCTAGTGTGAGCTCTAGTGAGTGGTGGTTCTGGCCTCATCTCTACTGTGAGCTCTAGTGAGTGGTGTTTCTGTCCTCATCTCTAGGGTGAGCTCTAGTGAGTGGTGGTTCTGTCCTCATCTCTAGTGTGAGCTATAGTGAGTGGTGGTTCTGTCCTCATCTCTAGTGAGCTATAGTGAGTGTTGGTTCTGTCCTCATCTCTAGTGTGAGCTCTAGTGAGTGGTGGTTCTGTCCTCATCTCTAGTGTGAGCTCTAGTGAGTGGTGGTTCTGTCCTCATCTCTAGGGTGAGCTCTAGTGAGTGGTGGTTCTGTCCTCATCTCTAGTGTGAGCTCTAGTGAGTGGTGGTTCTGTCCTCATCTCTAGGGTGAGCTCTAGTGAGTGGTGGTTCTGTCCTCATCTCTAGTGTGAGCTCTAGTGTGGTGGTTATTATGCCTCTCCTCATCTCTAGTGTTCAAAGTAGTGAGCTCTAGTGTGAGCTCTAGTAGGTGGTCGTTCTCATGCCTCTTCCCCTCCCCCTGTAGCTGGAGATGATCGCCATGGAGAACCCGGCCGACCTGAAGAAGCAGCTATACGTGGAGTTCGAGGGCGAGCAGGGTGTCGACGAGGGGGGCGTGTCCAAGGAGTTCTTCCAGCTGGTGGTGGAGGAGATCTTCAACGTCGACATAGGTGGGTGGAGGAGGTTCAGGGTATCGCCCCTGATTTCCCGAAACGATTCGATTTCGATTCTTTATCAATTTTATCGGTTAGGGATACAATTGATTCTCATAGAACTAATGATGTGAATTGTACAGCTTTTTCGCACGTCTACATTAAAAGATCGATCATAGGATTTTATAAATCGATATCAGAACCTTCGAATGAAGATCAATTTGAGTCAGAAAACGATTTGATTTGAAACCAGCTCCACTTATTCCGTTTTGCGTTCCGCCCAGTTTTATTTCGACTTAGTCAACGTAATCAACCATGAAAATTAGTCAACGGCAATTTTTTTAGTCGACGAGTGGGGAGTCGCCCGCAAGGCAACATCAAAATAATATATAATATACCGGTATGCCGATATTGTCGCAACTACATATCTCTTTCAAAGATATACCGGTATAACTCTTACTACCGGGTTATCGCCCAGCCCTAGCATGCACTAGGGGTGTACGGTATAAACGGTATAGAAATTACACCGGTGTGAATTTGCACTACGGTATGGATTTTGACGTTACCGTGAGACCGGTGTGACCGGTAGACGATGTGTGTAACGCGTTATAAAGTAAGTAACTCATTATTACAGTAACATAACTACTTTTTCATGTAAAATGTAAAGTTACGCACAACTACTAAAAATATGGTAACGAAACGTAGTTCCTTTTTCAATTCGGCGCAACGCTTCTTTTCCCAGGGACAGATTTGACAGCGATACTGCCTTCTTATGCAGTATTGCGCAAGCGTGGAGGCGGGCTTGCTGCGTGCCTACATGCTTGCGCAATAGTCCCTTCACAAGCTCTCATTCCACACCGTACAAGACAGACGCTGGTAGCATGAAGCTGTCTCTGCATCTCAGACATCGCTTTCGCAGGCATTTTCCAAAGCCAGTCCTTACGACAAAAAAAGCCAGCGGTGGAACGAGATAATAAACCTCATCACTGTTTACCTGTGTAAGGACATGGTTCCCTTTCAAAATGTCGATAGAGCTTTTAAGAGAAACACTCAATCCCAGGTACGCGTTACCTGCCCGCACACACTTCAGCCAAATTGAGATGCCAAAATGATACGGCAAGGCCCTCTCCTCGAGCAAGTGGAGAAATAAATCCATACTATTAAATGTTTGTGTTTTTCAGAGATGGAAGTAACTTGAGAAAAGATTTTGCATTTTTCTGTGCAGTTTTGCTGCCTAACCAGTATTTTGCCCCTTCAGAAGCATTTATATATCAAAATTAGAGGATAAAATGAACATATTGTGCTATAATACCGTTACCGTCCATGCCTCAAATCATACCGTGATATACATTTTAGTACATACCGTACAGCCTTAGCATGCACAACACTAAATGGAAATATCAACAAATTGGCAACCCCTGCATAACACCTCCTCGCAACAAATAAAATGGACACAATGAAATAACAAACACTTGATTTTTTTATATTAGTCATTTAGATCAGTGAAGTAATCTAAAAAATTGTCAAAAGATTTAATTGGAAAATTAGTCATTACTGGCAGCACTAGTTTTACCGGGTACGTATCCGTTTTAGCGCCCGCATATTCTAACGTATTCGCCGTCTCGGGTCCACAGGCATGTTCACCTACGACGAGACCACCAAGCTGTTCTGGTTCAACCCGTCATCGCTGGAGAACGAGGGGCAGTACACGCTGATCGGCATTGTGCTGGGCCTGGCCATCTACAACAACTGCATCCTGGACGTCCATTTCCCCATGGTGGTCTACCGCAAGCTCATGGGCAAGAAGGGGACGCTCAGAGACCTGGCCGACTCCAACCCGGTACAACGTTTTATTATGTCTCTCTCGCTCTCGCTCTCTCGATTTGAAATTCAAGGCGATGAGGATCTGAAAACGAGCTGAAGTTTCTCTTCAACCCAGGGAAGTCTGAGCGAAATCCCATAAGATGCCTTAGCCTTGAGGAAGATGCTAATGGTTCAAAGAACAGCTGCATATCAGCATGGCTGACCTGTGTGTCTCTGTCTCTCTTTGTCTTTCTGTCTCTGTCTGTGTCTCACTCGCTTGCACGCTCCCTCTCTGTCTCTCTCTCGCTATCTCTCTGTCTCTCTCTCTCTCTGTCTCTCTCTCTGTCTCTTCTCCTGCAGCAGTAGAAGGAATAATTCCTGCCACGGACAGTTTTATAAATTCATTTATTTTTGGGAGCTTGAAATTTGAAAAAGCTGAATAGTTTGGCATAAAATGACTTTCTTTCTAGATACGACAGTAGTTCTACTATGTAAACGACATAAAATGGCTGCAAAAGTAGAAAGATGTAAAAGTGAAATTTGTCCGTCTGTCTCCCAGGTGCTGTTCCAGAGCCTGACAGAGCTGCTCTCCTACGAGGGCAGTGTCGAGGAGGATATGATGATCACTTTCCAGATCTCCCAGACTGACCTGTTCGGGAACCCCCTGATGCATGACCTGCGGGAGAACGGGGACCAGATCCCCGTCACCAACGACAACCGGAAGGTGAGGAGGCAGCGCTTCACTTCGACCTCGGCGCTCTACCATCGAAGAAAGATTAACACAAACGGGTCGAAGCACGCTTCTGAAGTGAACCGCCCACCCTAGCTTTAACTGGGATGGGGCCATCCCCCATCCCATTTATTCCAGTATTCAACAGCAATTCCAGTATGCCAACCACACTCACACCTGGTAGGGTATTCCATTTACAGTGGGGCAAAAAAGTATTTAGTCAGCCACCAATTGTGCAAGTTCTCCCACTTAAAAAGATGAGAGAGGCCTGTAATTTTCATCATAGGTATACCTCAGCTATGAGAGACAAAATGAAAAAAAAAAATCTAGAAAATCACATTGTCTGATTTTTAAAGAATTTATTTGCAAATTATGGTGGAAAATAAGTATTTGGTCAATAACAAAAGGTCATCTCAATACTTTGTTACATGCCCTTTGTTGGCAATGACAGAGGTCAAACGTTTTCTGTAAGTCTTTACAAGGTTTTCACACACTGCTGCTGGTATTTTGGCCCATTCCTCCATGCAGATCTCCTCTAGAGCAGTGATGTTTTTGGGCCTTTGCTGGGCAACACGGACTTTCAACTCCCTCCAAAGATTTTCTATGGGGTTGAGATCTGGAGACTGGCTAGGCCACTCCAGGACCTTGAAATGCTTCTTAAGAAGCCACTCCTTTGTTGCCCGGGCGGTGTGTTTGGGGTCATTGTCATGCTGAAAGACCCAGCCACGTTTCATCTTCAGTGCCCTTGCTGATGGAAGGAGGTTTTCACTCAAAATCTCACGATACATGGCCCCATTCATTCTTTCCGTCACACGGATCAGACGTCCTGGTCCCTTGGCAGAAAAACAGCCCCAAAGCATGATGTTTCCACCCCCATGCTTCACTGTAGGTATGGTGTTCTTTGGATGCAACTCAGCATTCTTTCTCCTCCAAACACGACAAGTTGAGTTTTTACCAAAAAGTTTTATTTTGGTTTAATCTGACCATATGACATTCTCCCAATCCTGTTCTGGATCATCCAAATGCTCTCTAGCAAACTTCAAACGGGCCCGGACAGGCACTGGCTTTAGCAGGGGGACATGTCTGGCACTGCAGGATTTGAGTCCCCGGCGGCGTAGTGTGTTAGTGATGGTAGCCTTTGTTACTTTGGTCCCAGCTCTCTGGAGGTCATTCACTAGGTCCCCCTGTGTGGTTCTGGGATTTTTGTTCACCGTTCTTGTGATCATTTTGACCCCACAGGGTGAGATCTTGCGTGGAGCCCCAGATCGAGGGAGATTATCAGTGGTCTTGTATGCATTCCATTTCCTAATAATTGCTCCCACAGTTGATTTCTTCACACCAAGCTGCTTACCTATTGCAGATTCAGACTTCCCAGCCTGGTGCAGGTCTACAATTGTGTTTCTGGTGTCCTTTGACAGCTCTTTGGTCTTGGTCATAGTGGAGTTTGGAGTGTGACTGTTTGAGGTTGTGGACAGGTGTCTTTTATACTGATAAGGAGTTCAAACAGGTGCCATTAATACAGGTAATAAGTGGAGGACAGAGGAGCATCTTAAAGAAGAAGTTACAGGTCTGTGACAGCCAGAAATCTTGCTGGTTTGTAGGTGACCAAATACTTATTTTCCACCATAATTTGCAAATAAATTCTTAAAAAATCAGACAATGTGATTTTCTAGATTTTTTTTTCCTTTTGTCTCTCATAGCTGAGGTTTACCTATGATGAAAATTACAGGCCTCTCTCGTCTTTTTAAGTGGGAGAACTTGCACAATTGGTGGCTGACTAAATACTTTTTTGCCCCACTGTATGTTCACTTTCAGGGCGTTAAGCATACTCTTTTATTCAAAGCGTCTTAAGGTACGGCCACACTGAACGCGTTACGAGCATTAGAGGCGTAGAAAATCTGCATTTTTGCATAGGGAACCATTGGTTTAGGCGAGTAGATGCGTTACACGCGCTAAAGCAGCGCGTTTGGCGCGTTTTATGCACCTAAATAACGCACCTATGCGCCCAACGCACCTACGCGCGGAGTTCAAAAAATTTACATTTTTACGCTCCTACGCGTGACGTTTAGCTGCGATAGCCAATCAGCGTTGAGCTTGACCCGACGTCACTGGCAGAGAGACGGAGGACAGGCGCTCCGCAGCTGATATGGAGCGCCTGTAGTTGGTGTCCTGACGGGAGATCCTGGCACCAACCGGGGCTAGCAGGTCATCGAACATGGCCCCAGTCAACCGAAAGTACCGCTGGAACCAGCCGTCATCCAGGCGGAGTTCCTGGAGGAGGTGGTCAAACTCACCCAGCTGTGAGCGCCTACGGAGGATGTTCATGCACCCAAACACGACGGCGTTTGGGTTTCCTACTCTCCTCGAACTCCCACAACAAATACAGCGCAGCGATGGTGGGGATCTCAGCCATGTTTGTGGAGCAAAAGAAAAGTAGCGGGGGAAAATACGTTTTGGGCGGCCTCAATTAGCTTCGTAGGCGTGTAAGGAGCAGGGGTTAAAACTAACTTTTTTCACCACCGTCCCGAAAAACATTTTGAACCGTCCGAATCGTCCCAAATTTTCCCAAGAATCTTTTTTACATTTTGAGTTGTTACTTACTGATGATATAATAAAAACACAATACATTATGTTGATAAAGTAATTTATTTATTTCCAGACTAGATTTTTGTTAGCTTCAAGATGACAACCAACACCCTTAGTCACAGAAAGTGACCTTCTGCCAGTATTCCACCATTTAGTGACTGCATTTAGTGAGTTGTATTCGTCAAGAGGAGGGTCATGCATTGAGATTTGCATGAGGCTGTTCAGAGTGTCATTGGCTAGGCGAGACCTCCAGTCCGACTTCACCCGTTTAGAAACCACGCTTGCAGCAGGAGCGTAGATAGTATATAAAATGGATGTTGCATCCGGGCAGACCTGTTATTCCAACTGCATCCAATTCTCTTGGCTTATGAGTGCCGCCATCTTGTCATAGTTTGACTCCGCCTCATTTATTTTAGATAGCATTCTAATCCTGAAAACTAGCCTCAGAGTCGAGGTGAGAGTCGGCGGCTAGCTGTCACTCAAGGCGGTGCCCCTAATTATTCATAATTTTTAACCTCCAATAAAATAAAAACTAGCCTGCTAAAAAAAATAAAATTCACCCCCCTCAGTGTTATGATGGAGATATGAACTAAACATACTGACTAGAATGTTTTTTTGGACCAGGCTGTAAATAGGTTTAATAAGACTGTGAAAACGGCCTGTTTAACAAGTGAGTCAACAAAGAATTGCTCACTTTTGGTACCACCTCGTAGGGGCCACACGTTGCGGCCACCCGTTGCTACTGCAATGTTTGTCACTTCTGCATTGGATGCTGGTCAGCGCGTTTACACTGCCCAAGGTAAATTGCCTGCTTGAGCTAGCACCCCAATTTTCCCACCCGTACCCTGCACACATTGGCGTTTTTAATGGGTTTCATTCTGATGTAGTGTGACGGCTTCGCGGTTCCGGGGGGGGCTTGGGTAGAGGTGTACGCTTCCTCCACAGAGACAACGCAGCGATATCATCAGGGCCCATCGGACTGCGGGTATAAGGTAAACAGTTGTGGGGGGCACCAAGGCAGAGGGGGGCAGATGGGAATAAAAAAAAAAAAAAGTCTTTAGAACAATTCTGCCCCCGTCAACAATTCTGCGCAGGGGGCTGGTGGGGGGAATTCGGGGTGGGGCCATCAGTACCTCTTGTATACAGGCCCAGAATTTGGTGCTACGGCGCTGGATATCAACATGAGCAGTTCAACTGGAGAGAAAGTGAAATCCGCGAGCTGCTGATTATGTAGAAGATGGTGATGCAGTCGCATTAAACAAAGACGTTGAAAGATGGTGCGATCTGCGAGAGAGACCCAGAGGAACTGTCCTTACAAGGCTTTTCTGGTGGTCAGCAAAATAAAGAATGTGGCGTTTTTGAACTTAAATAGTTAATCGCATTTGTAGCCTACACTCAGACGTGAACTCATTCTTGCATGCGGGTGTCTTCATTCATAAAAAAATAAAAACATTCGGGAGTAGGCCTATGCAAATTATTCTAAAGAGGTCTAGACTAGAGATGCGCGGTTGGCACTCATACCCGCGGACAACGTGGATAATCCACGGGTTGGGTGGATTGCATAAAAAAAGTAATAGCCTACTTGGAGGAATTGCGGGCGGGTTGAAATAAATAAATAAATATTAAGTAGGCTAACATATTGACTAGACAAACGGCAAACTCACACACATTGTTGAAATATGCTGGATGCTTTATTCTTTCTATGTGGCTTTTAGTTAATGATCGGCTATGATAAGACCATGTTGGCTATGTTATCACTGAAGACGGGACATTTCATAGTGGTTGGACATTTTCGCGTGCCGACAGGCTTTTATCGGGACGCGGAACACGCAACTCAAAATCTGGTCACCCGATGATCGGGCGGTGCGGGCATCAATTGTTGACAAAGACATTGCTTCGGGTGGATATTGATATTAGGCAGCGGGTACGGATGACATTACAGCTCATCCGCGCATCTCTAGTCTAGACTCCGTGCGCAGCCCCGACTTCTCCAGTAAACCAAGAAAGCCCTCACCGTGACGAACGGGGGATTTTACCCCCTCGGTTTTACACAGGAAACTTGGGATAAGACGGTGAAATCGCCGGGCTTGCCAAGCTGCGACCGAACCGGCTTGGCAGTGTTAAAAGGCTGTCACCATTGTTGCAAGCAGTTTCTGTGTCTCACTGAACAACACAAACGCGAGTGGTGTCAGTGCCCACAAAATTCTCTTCGTCCCGAGGTCGACCCGAGAGAGAATATTGATCCTCCCGATGACAATTAATTACGTCCCAGGGATGACGGGACGTCGTTAATTTTAATCCCTGGTAAGGCGCGTTGAACCATTTTTGTGACACAATGATCAAGTGGCAGGTTAGCCACGTTACGCGCGTAATGCGTTCAGTGTGGCCGTACCTTTAGGACAAGTACATTTGCCGGAATGTTACGGGAAATAGCGTAGACTGTACGGACAATCTCGTGTTTCCAGTGAAAAATGTAAAACAAAACGTAGGATTTAACATCCAATGTTCGAGATCTTTTATATTTGTCATACTTTTATTTTTGTCATATTTGTATTTCCTTAATGGCACTCTTATTGTGGCGGCGGCGGTGCAGGAGTTTGTGGCCCAGTACGCGGACTACGTGCTGAACAGGACGGTGGAGAAGCAGTTCAAGGCCTTCAGACGAGGCTTCCACATGGTCACCAACGAGTCTCCGCTCAAGTACCTGTTCAGACCGGAGGAGATAGAGCTGCTCATCTGTGGGAGTCGGGTGAGGAGAGAGGGGGGAGAGGGGCTGAGAGGGAGGAGTGGGAGTAGAGAGAGGAAGGAAACTTCTCCATCTCACTTTCTTTATGTCTCTCTCTGTCTGTGTCTCTGTCTCTCTGTGTCACTTTCTCTCTCTTTCTGTCTCTCTGTCTGTGTCTCTCTCTCTCTTAACTCTCTGTCTCTCTTGCTCAGAATCTAGACTTCTTGGCTCTGGAGGAGACGACAGAATACGACGGCGGCTACAACAGAGACTCCCGGATCATCAAGTAAGATAAACACGACACGTGAAGGGCTCAGTTATGGTTTCATGTTGACGCAACGCAAGGACCACGCGGACGCTTCAACGCAGTCGTGAACCTGTTGTGGTTCTGCGTCGGGTTTCAGCCAATGACCAATCACAGCCCTTGCTGCTGCGTCGCCTCGACACAAGGTTAACATTTTTTGGAGGCGCACGTCAGGCCCTTGTTGTGGACACAAGGAGGGTCCGAAAGGACGTAAGGGGTCCGTAACCCCCTTGCGTTGCGTCAACGAGGAACCATAATTAGCCCTTAAGTGTGCGTACATTAAGTGCCAGGATGTACAAACACACAATAAGTGTGTATATTACGTGCCTACATTAAGTGTGTACATTAAGTGCATACATTAAGTGCGTACATTAAGGTCATACACTAATTGCCCTTTCACTCCCTCAGGGAGTTCTGGGAGACCCTGCACTCGTTCGGAGACGACCAGAAGCGTCTCTTCCTGCAGTTCACCACGGGGACGGACCGCGCCCCCGTGGGCGGCCTGGGGAAGCTCAAGATGATCATTGCCAAGAACGGCCCCGACACCGAGAGGTAAGGGCCTCCATATCCCCTGCGGCGGCCATGTTGTTTACCGTCTGTGGTGATGGGAGGACCTAGTGATGGATAGACTGTGTTTAGCGTAACACTTAGCCTGTTTAGCCTAGCCACCTAGCCCCTTTAGGTTAGCCGCTTAGCCCCTTTAGCCTGGCCGTCTAGCCCCTTTAGCCTAGCACTGACTGCAATGTTAAAAGGGGCTAGGTGGGAGGGAGGGAGGGAGGTTTGGCTGGGCGTGGGTGGTTTCATCTTCTCAGTGCCTTGCTCAAAGGTGCTAGGCTAAAGGGGCTCAGTGCCCAGGCTAAATGGGCTAACACGAAGCCCCTTTTAACATAGCACTTAGTCCCTTTAGCCTCTATAGCATCTCACCTAGCACCTTTTATTCTAGCACTAAGCCCCTTTTTAACATTGCAATTAACCCCTTTAGCCTAGCATCTACCCCCTTAAGGCTAGCGCTTTTGCCTATTACTTAGCCTACCCCCTTTAGCCTACTTTAGCCACTTACCCTGTGTGTGTTTCTGTGCCCCCCCCCCCTCCAGGTTGCCCACCTCCCACACCTGCTTCAACGTGCTGCTGCTCCCGGAGTACGGCACGGTGGAGAAGCTGAGGGAGCGGCTGCTGAAGGCCATCACCTACGCCAAGGGCTTCGGCATGCTCTGAGAGGCCCCGCCCCCGACCCCCACCCCCGCCGTGATCTCGCCCTCAAACCCTGTGACCCCCCCCCCCCACCTCATAACACACACCGCAGTCCTGACCGCCGATAAAAACACACGAAAAAACACACAAAAAAAAGATGAAACAAGGACATGAAAAAGGGGATTTAACCACAGAACCGTGCGCTGTCGGGGGGGCAGGGCCTATGGGGGGGGCGGGGCCACGTGACTGGCCAACCACGGCTCAACCAACCCAGTAGTCCCGCTAGTCCGTTGCTACTACTGCTAAAACGATTATTACTACTACTACTTCTACTAGCCCCGCCCACTTCCCCAAGCCACGCCCCCCCTCCGATGTGAACCCCCCACCACATACATACTTACTTGAATGTGCTACGGCAACCATGGCAACCACAGCCCTCCCCAAAAAACAACCCAGGCTTACCCGCCCTTCTTTTTTCCTTTTTTTTTTTCTACGTCCCCAGAGGATTTCAGTTTTTTTTTTCGTAGTATTTATTTGAAAAAAGATATCGGGTTTTTCTCTTTTTTTTCGTTCTTTTGTTTTCTTTCATGGTGACCTTTAACCCCCAACCCCGGGGGTGTGGTGTATGTTTTCGGCACGGTCGGCATGGAAATGGTGCAGACTGCGGACAACGCATCGGAAATGGAAAACCGGTCGATGATGGAAAATCAAGCTAAATCCTGACCGATAAAAAACGGCCGTAGACTGAAAAATGAAAAGAAAAACAACGACGACCAAACAATCCAACTTCGTAGGTCTTTCATTGCTTTGTACGAAGATCAGTCCGAAATATATGTTTTGGTTTTCCTGTATCCCGCCTTCACCCCCGACCCACCCAAGCCTCTCCTACTATAGCATGTGGAACGCACCATTTTAACTAACAACGTTGACCCCACCCCCCCCTCTCTATTTGGACCGGTCCGCGGAGAGACTTAAGTCAGAGCGGTGTAAGTGCACTTAGACATTTTCAGAATGTTTCCTTTGTCCGATATATTTTTTTTTTTATGCATACGATTTATTGTTTTGTTTTTGCCGCACATTGTGTCCTATTTCGAAAAAACACGTTTTATTTCCATGTCTTCCTGTGACGACGATTCTCAATAAAACGAAACCCAAGAACACGACAGTATTGTGTAAGCTGAGGGGACCCTCTCTCGCTCTCTCCCACTCATTCACTCTCTCTCTCACTGTCGCTCTCTATCACGCTCTCTATCTCTCTCTCTCAGCCTCTCTCTTTCTGGGCGAGCCTGGGCGAGCCAGACGTAGTGTGTGCTGGTGCAAGCCCCACCCCCCCCCCCCCCCCCCCGGGAAAGACTTGACCCTCGTCTACGAATAGACGGATCTGGGCGAGCGAGATCCAAGTGAAACACCCGCAGCAGGGACTCGAACCCACCACCGCTCCAATATAGGGTCTTCGGACAACATCCCAGCATCCGGAACCCCCCCCCCCCCATTTGTGAACAAAGTTTTATTTTATTTAGTATTAATGATTATTATGATGACATCATTTGTGTCTTTATTTGGGTTTTCTTCTGTCACATTTTCTTTTTTTATCGGAACAAACAATCAGAAACGCAAGATCGGGGGGTTTTCGAGTCTTCACTCATCTTCGTAAGTTCACCTTTGACCTGTCCCCCATGGGGTCTCACGGTCCCTCCCTCCCTCCCTCCCCCTGGGGGGTCTGTGTGATGGGAGGAGGGAGGGAGGTTTGGTTGGGGGTTGGTGGTTTCAACTTCTCAGTGCCTTGCTCAAAGGCACTTTAATGGCAGTTTAATAAATAGGGTTTAGCACAGGGGGTCACTCACCTGCTGCTCTACGCTTCCTTCCCTGCTCGACCGACGTTCAAACACACCGCGCCGTCGTCACGGCAATCACCATCCCCCCTTCCAACCCCCCTTATCAAGGCGGGCAAGGAATGTGGGGGGGGGGTACCGGACAGTATCCCAGCATGCATCTCGGTTAGTGTCGTGGACCACACCCCCTGTCAAAGCACCCCCTTTGTAGCGAAGAGGCGAAAGTTCAGCGTTGTGGCAGGAGAATTTGTTTGAGGCTACCTCGGTTAGCTTCCGTTATGCCACTCAGAGGAGGGCCCACTGGCACAATAACATAAACCTGGGCCGTCCTCGCATTTCTTTTGCTCTTGTTCCACCATCTTCTTTAGTTTTTCCGTTGGAAATCCCTGGGCGGCGAGAAAACGATCTTTTAGACAAATTTCGTGTTTTGTTTGAGGGTTGTTTGGTTCGTTCTTTTACCTGCTCGAGAGCTAGCCTGTTTGCTTGCCGGTGACGATCCAAGTGCCATAAATGAGGCTAGCAAGGAATCTGATTTTATTGTTAATATAATTTAATAATTTTTTTTTCTTTTTCGGCGGCCATTTTTGTTGTCCCAGCGCCGTAAAAACGGGAAACTTTGTGTTGTGTAAAAAAAATAAACGACACACAATTCTACGAGATGACTCAGAAAACGTCAGTTGGGACTCCGCCATCAGTTGCTCTGCGTTTCCATTTGTTGCCCTGGTTTCTGTTTTTTTTTTTTTTTGTACCGTTGAATCTGCTGCTCACACGGACATCGTACGCTTAGGACTCTAGCGCCCGATAAAAATAAAACGTTGGCGAGGCATCGGAGAGCCCCCTCGCCCGTAGACGGCTTTGAATCGACGGTAACACTTTAAGGGATGAAGATGATTTAAAGACTCAAGGCTATGAAGTGTTGAGTGTTGTGTAAACATGCTAAATAAAAGTGACAGCTTTTTTTTACAGTTTGTATCGTGTGGACATCGTGATTTTACCATCCTGACTGTTCATGTCGGAAACGAATGAAAAAGGTCCAAGTTCTTTGATATTTAGACAGGCTTTTAGAGGGTAAAAGTACCCTAGTAGGACACATTTTAGTAAAAGACCCCTATCCCTTACCTAATAAAGAATTATTCTGTACGATTTAACCAATAGGGAGGAGTCAACACCTGATAATCTGGCTAACATTTGTATCAAGTAGTGATTATTAGCATTTATTTATTTTGTATAGTTTTTACAGTTTAGCGATATTTTACTGACTTACAAGAACTCAATTTTTATTGGATAAATGTATCGTACCACAGGAAACAATAACCAGGCCAACATTGGTTTGGAACATTTATTTTTAAAACCAGGAAAATTTATTGACTTGAAAATTGAAGTTTCTCGGTGTGTTTTCTGCATCGTAATCACAAACAAAACAATTGGGTTTCTTACACAGGTAGTATTTCATAAATAGTTCTCATCCAAGTCACATCTTTATATGAATGTGATTAGCAAGCGCATACAGGAAGGAATCAGATAAGATGCATATTGCTGCAACTAATAATGTATAGTACAGAGTATTATTCACATGAATTAATAAATGAGAAAACAGTGAAGAAAAGATCCATGGCTTGGCCTTTCTCGAAGTCGAACCCCTTCTACATTGTTCTTAGTTAGCTAATGTGTTAGCTGGTGTTAGCTACTATGTTAGCTGGGGTTTAAGCTAGTGTGAAAAGAACAAAAAACATGTAACTCCTCGGTTCTTGCACCACCACGCCCATGTGTCCCGTTACCATTGCAGGGCATCCTATCAAGGAAGCAAGAGGGATAACATCTAAATCGTTGGATGGTAGCTCTAGCTTGTTAGCTGCTGTTAGCTTGTGTGTTAGCTAGTATGTTAGCTAGCACTCGCCATGAACACATCATGTTTTCACTGGGGTCCCTGTCTAACCCAGGCAGTCAAAGTCCGACCCAGTCCCCGGTTCCCGGCACATCTGAACCTCCAGACGACCCTTGTCACTGGCGTCGTCGTCCTCCTCCTCTTCCTCCTCCTACTCGTTCGGCCTCAGCGTGCTGACCTAGTGTTCCCATGTTGTCCTCATCCTCCTCTTCCTCCTCTTGCTCCCTCCTCCTCCTCCTACTCATCGGGCCTCAGTGTCATACTCCTCCCTCTCCTCCTACTCCTGCTCCTCCCCCTATTAGTTGGGCCTCAGCGTCCTCTTCCTGCTCCTCCCACTCATTCGGCCTCAGCATTCTGACCTGGTTCTCCATGTTGGCCTCCTCCTACTCCTCCTCCTCCTACTTATTGGGCCTCGTGTCCTACTCCTCCTCCTCCTGCTCCTCCTCCTCCTCCTCCTATTCGTTAGGCCTCAGGGTCCTGACCTGGTTCTCCATGTTGGCCAGCCGCTGCTTCAGCTTGCGCTCGTACGACTCGTGGTGCGCCGCCATCTTGCGGAACTTGACGTTCATGATCTCCATGTTGGCCTCGAAGCGGCTCACCTTCCCCTCCAGCTCCCTGGCATCCGGCACCGCCAACAGCGACTCGTCGATCAGGTTGTCCTTCATCAGGATGGCCCGCCCCTTCTCCTCCAGGATCCCCTTAGCGTCGGGGTACTCCGTCAGCGCCTCCATGAGGTCGTCCTTCGACAGTGCGAAGAGGTCCGAGTACCCCACGCTGCGGATGTTGGCCGTCCGCCGGTTTCCCGCCTTGCTCCCCTTGATCCCCAGAATGCTGATCTCCCCGAAGTAGGCGCCGTCGCCCAGGACGACAAACTGCGTGACCCCATCGTCCGCGACGACCGCCAGCTTCCCCGCCTTGATGATGTACATCTCGCGGCCGATGTCGCCCTTCTTGCAGACGTAGTCGCCTGGGCTGAACACCTGTGTGGTGGATAAACTGCGTTTAACACTTTAACAAAAGAGTTTGAGAAGCCTGAAGCATCAAAGATAAAGACTTTATTATTACTCGCGAACAAGTAAGACCAAAGCCATGTTTTTTTTCCTATTAAATTGTATTTATAGATACCGTTTAGTTTTGCCTACCAATATTTCAAGACTATTTTGCACTATTTAAAATAATTTATTGCAAATAATTTATTGTAAATGTTACAATTATCTTATTTTATTTGACCAAATTTAAATTTTATCCTTTATACTTAATGCACTGTGGGTCAAAGACACGCAATTTTTCTATTTGTCTTGTACATTTGTTGTAATTGACAATAAAGCTGACTTTGACTATGACTTTGATATAGCGTATAGGCAAGATAATAATGACATATAATCATTAAATGTAAGTAAATTCTCCCATACCTGCGGCTGCAGTTTCAGCACCAGCTCGACCAGCAGCCCCGCCTCGCAGTCCTGGAAGATGCGCACCTTCCGCAGGGTCTCCAGGTGCACATTGATGGCGATCTCCGCCTTCAGCTTGTCCGGAAGGTTTTTGAGCACCAGCTTCTCGTCGCACGTCTTCTCCTCGGTCCACAGGTAGTCGAACCACTTGACCACGCGGATCTCCAGGTCCTTGGTCACCTTGCGGAACTCCATGTACTGTTTGATGGAGTCGATCTTGGCCTGGAAGTCTGCGCGTGCCGCGTTCATGTTGGAGATCATGGCGCCCACGTTTCCCACGATGGTGGCGAAGATCAGCACACCCGTGAGGAAGTCCACCACCACAAAGAGGTACTCGATGTCCTGCACAGGCGGCGGCGTCTCGCCAATGGTGGTCAGGGTGAGCGTCGACCAGTAGAGGCAGTAGACGTACTGGCGCGACAGCTGGCCGAACTCCGGGTGTTTGATGTCCGGGTACACCCAGGTGTCCGAGCCGAAGCCCAGCGTCTTGGAGATGGCGAAGTAGAGACAGGCGTTCCAGTGGATGATGATGATGATGTAGAGGACGAGGTTCCCGATGCGGAAGATGTTGGGGAAGTTGGTGCGCGTCTCGGTGCGGTCGAAGAACTCGAAGAGCCGCCCGAGCTTGAGCAGGCGGTTGAAGCGCCACTCTGGGTTGTCGATGCCGATCAGCAGGAAGACGAAGTCGGTGGGCAGCATGGAGATGACGTCCAGCTTGAACTGACGTGTCTTCATGTAGTTGTCCTTCAGGATCTTGGAGTCGCGCACCAGCAGCCCCTGCTCCAGGAATCCTGGAAAAACATATTAAAAAAATATATTGGAAAATCGTATTTAAAAGCAGAACCAAGCCTTTTAAAACTACATTTATTAAAGCAGACACAAGCCTTTTAAAACTATTTTTTTTAATTAGACAAGCCTTTTAGAACTACATTTTTTTAAAACAGATGGAAGCCTTTTAATGTTTAACATTAAGGGCGTTTAGCAGACGCTTTTACCCAAAGCGACGTAAAATTAAATGAGATGGCAAGGCTAAAGGGGCTAGATGGTTAGGCTAAAGGGGCTAGGTAGCTAAGCTAAAGGGGCTAGGTGTTAGGTGGCTAGGCTTAAGGGGCTTCACATGTCCATGTACTATTTTCAAGTGCCAGGACACACAAATATACAATAGGTGCATACATTCAGTGCCAAGACGTACAACATACAGTAAGTGCGTCAGAGGGGAGTTTTTAAGGGAGTTTTTAAGGGAGTTTAAAGTGCAGGTGTTTAGAAGCTCACCTGTCCTGGCCCTCACAAAGGTGTCCACCCAGTAGAGGAGGTCCGAGCTGTAGTCAAACACCAGCCACATCGTCACGTTCTTGATCTGTAGTTCATTAAAACAAGACCTAGGGGAACGCGGAGCAGAAGCAATGCTTGTAAGAACATAAAAAATGGCTGACACCTTTAACTGATCGACAGTTGAGAACATAAAAAATGTCCGACATCTTTGACTGATCGACAGTTGAGAATACCAAAAATGGCCCACATCTTTGATTGATCGAGAGTTGAGAACATCAAAAATGGCTGACATCTTTGACTAATCGACAGATGAGAACATCAAAAATGTCCGACATCTTATCTTGAACTTTCAACTTCTCGGATTAATAAGGCTACTGAGACCAATTTAAACAACTGGCACTCTGCCGCTAATTCTCTGAAAGAATTTTTAAAGTGACCCCTTTCCCGTAATCGTGCTTAAGTAAACCCACATAATCTCCCCTGTGTTTGTCTGTCTGTGTGTGTGTGTGTGTGTGTGTGTTTGTGTATGTGTGTGTGTTTGTTTTGACATATTAGGGATGTATTATTTTATTGTTTACACTGGCTTGTGCTTGTAACCTTTGGCACATTTCCCTAGCTGTCTTTATTCTAATTTCTATTTTATTGGTGTTGTTTTTTTTCCTTTTCTTTCTTGTCTTTTCTTTTTTATCCATACACTTCTCTGTATCTATTTGCAAGTATGTGTACTAGTGTATTTTTCTTTATATTATTACTTAAGAAAAAAAATTTGCGCACTTTTGTCTGTTAATCTGTATATGTGAAATAAAAAAAAAATTGATCGCAAAAAAAAGATCTGATGTCTTTGACTGATCGACGGTTGAGAACATAAAAAATGGCCGACATCTTTGACCGATCGACAGTTGAGAATACCATATATGGCCGACATCTTTAACTGATCGAGATTTGAGAACACAAAAAATGGCTGACATCTTTGACTAATCGACAGTTGAGAACATGAAAAATGGCTGACATCTTGGACTGATCAACAGTTGAGGACATCAAATATGGCGGACATCTTTGACTGATCGACAGTTGAGAATACCAAAAATGGCCGACATCTTTGACTGATTGAGAGTTGAGATCATAAAAAATGTCTGACATCTTTGACTAATCGATAGTTGAGGACATCAAATCTGGCCGACATCTTTGACTGATCGACAGTTGAGAATACAAAAAATGTCCGACATCTTTGACTAATCGATAGTTGAGGACATCAAATATGGCCGACATCTTTAACTGATCGAGATTTGAGAACACAAAAAATGGCTGACATCTTTGACGAATCGACAGTTGAGAACATGAAAAATGGCTGACATCTTGGACTGATCAACAGTTGAGGACATCAAATATGGCGGACATCTTTGACTGATCGACAGTTGAGAATACCAAAAATAGCCGACATCTTTGACTGATTGAGAGTTGAGATCATAAAAAATGTCCGACATCTTTGACTAATCGATAGTTGAGGACATCAAATATGGCCGACATCTTTGACTGATCGACAGCTGAGAATACAAAAAATGTCCGACATCTTTGACTGATCGTCGGTTGAGAACATCGAAAATGGCAGACATCTTCGACCTTTCGACAGTTGAGAACATGAAAAATGGCTGACATCTTGGACTGATCAACAGTTGAGGACATTAAATATGGCCGACATCTTTGACTGATCGAAAGTTGAGAACATCAAAAATGGACGACATCTTTGTCTGATCGACAGTTGAGGACATAAAAAATGGCAGACATCCTTGTTGTCCTTGTCCTTGTGTCGGCCATTTTTCATGTTCTCAACTGTTGGAATGGTTGAGTACACTTGTATATAGTCCTAAGGAACCGGAGGAACGTATGTTAGTGTTGGAGACCTGGCGACCAGCATCATGAGGTTGTAGAACACGGGGAAGGCCATGGTCACCAGCCAGTTGTAGTACGTGTCCGTCTGGGGGTCCATCACCCACACCTCTTTCCTGGAGGAGCAGGAAGAAGGCTTTTGTTTGTTTTTTTCAAAATAAAAGCATACAACTTACAACTTTCGATTATAATTGTTTGTGTTTGATTTGTGTGTGTGAGTCTGTGTGTGTGTCTGTCTGTGTGTGCGTCTATTGTGTGTGTGTGTGTGTGTGTGTGTGTTTGTCTGTCTGTGTGTGTGTCTGTGATGTGTGTGTCTGTGTGTGTGTTTGTGTGTCTGTGTGCTGTGTGTATGTGTTATGTGTGTGTCTGTGTGTGATGTCTCTGTGTGAGTCTCTGATAGCTGTGTGTGTGTGTGTGGGGGGGGGGGTCATAAATAGCCTGGCTCCGCCCGCCTAAGTTCTTCCGCTCAATTTGAATTTCCCTTCAGTACTAGGTCTGCTGTATGTTAGTGGGTTTTCTCTGTCTAAATTTTCTGCATCCAATCAGCGAACAGAGGGAGTGGCTGAGATCAATGACGTTAAAGTCAGCTCTCGTTGACGGACATCTTCACCATGGACCTATTGATGTTCACTCGTGCTAGGCTAGCGCACGGCAACGGTATGGAAGTAAGTCTGTGCCATCGTATTTTGAAAATAAAAAGCCATTGAATTCTAAGCACTGAATATTTATGCATTGAAATAACGTATCTGGATTTTTTGCCTATGAATTTAACTCTTAATATTTTCAATAAATACTAATCAGCATTATTTTTCAATCTTAAAAAATCTAAATCAAATATTCAACGTTAAACAATTCAACGTAAATATTTTCAACGTCCCCAATTTCAACATGCCAAATTCAGCAGCAAAATTCAATGTCAGAAAATTCAGAGTTAACATCCGGGGACCCAAGGAAGAGCAATCGATCCTAGATGCTAGATCGTGGCCAAGCAAGGAGAGCGAAATAAGAGCGTCACTCGATTCTTCTGTTTTGATACAAACGTTAAATTCTAAACAGCATTTTACACAGTAGCCTATAATAGGAAATGCGCAAAGGTAAATCAACGTCATTAAACACTGACTAGCTTTTTATGGGGAGAGAAGCAACGGTGGTGGGCCTTACTAAATTCCCTATCCATTGTATCGGTCTGTAAAATGCTAATCAAATCAAATGTATTTATTAAGCATTTAATAACAAGGCGAGGGGGGGGATCTTATGTTTTATTTATGTTTTTGCTATAATGCACACCGTTTTTTTTTTTTTCACTGCAGTATGAAGTAAACGATAAACTAATGCCTGTATATGAAGTGCGTGTGTGATTGCAGTGACTTGGCTGGATTTACTTGCAACGTAAGAGTAATTGTAGTGGGTCAAGGAGCCCAATTTATTAGGGCACCAATTTGGGGCAATCCGCCGAGGTCACTTTGCCTACGTTTGGTGTGATGCTGGGGCAATATGTGATGTGATGCTGAAGCCGGCTGCCCACTGTGGAACGAGAGCGCAGAGCCGACAGTATCGCGCAACTGAAGCAACAGCAGCCTGTAGTTCCAGTGGAAGCACAGCGTGCCTCGGGAAGAGGCGCCCGAAAACAACCTGCTTTTAATTTGTCATCCTCATACCTGTATCATGTCACTCGGTGCGGAATAGTGTTGGCTCTGCGCGCTCGTTGCGCTCTTGTTACACCACAGAGGCATATCAACCGTTTTGCTCCAGCCACTTAACGTGCATCCGGTGTCACAAAAATAATAGGATACAATCCGATCCGAGTGATCAATGACGATACAAACGTTAAGTTTTAAGCTTGGGCATGTGAACGACTTCATGCCTGTCTACGCTTCAAACTCGTGCATGTTGCAGAAAATGTGCAACAGCGCCCCCGGGGGTCACACTGTTGGATGGCTTCATTCCCCATAAAAAGCTACAGTCAGTGTTTAATGAAGTTGATTTACCTTTGAGCATTTCCTATTAGGCTACTGTGTAAAATTCTGTTTAGAATTAACATTTGTATCAAGAAAGAAAGAACCATCAAGTGACGCTCTTATTCCCGCTCTCCTTGCTTGACCACGATCTAGCATCTAGGATCGATTGCTCTTCCTTGGGGCCCCCAGTGTTATAACACTGAATTTTCAGACATTGAATTTTGCAGCTGAATTTGGAATGTTGAATTTGGGGCCGTTGAAAATATTTACGTTGAATATTTGATTTTGAAGTTTTTAAAATTGAAAAATAAAGCTGAATATGATTTATTGAGTTCAATTTAGAGGCAAAAAATCCAGATACGTTATTTCAATGCATTAATATTCAGTGCTTAGAATTCAATGGCTTTTTATTTTCAAAATCCGATAGCACAGATTTACTTCCATACAACAGGCAATACTAGCCTGCTAATAAAACAGACTTACCCACTCCACAGTACACCCAAGGTAAATCAATTATAACGCCAGACTATAGATGTAAATATCTGTGTTGATAGAATAATGTTAGAAACTAGAAAATGCATTTCCTGCAGAAAATGCGGTAAGTGCTGTAGTACAAACTGAGGTTGAAAATATCTTTTTAATAAAGCCACATAGATTAAGACAAAGAAATGTTAAATGGCTTAAATCAAGTGAAGGGATTTGAACAAAAGTTCAAAAGTCTAAATCGAGTAAACAATGTAAACATGCACACCATTTAGGGAAAAGTAAATGGTTGGAAACAAATAAAGTTACCGCTGAACGAAAAGCGCAAAGCAGAACTGCACTTAGACTGTTATCCCAGGCTCGGGGGGAAATTTTTCATCCCCACCCAGAACGTCTGGCTCTCTGGGCTTGGCCCGTGAAAGGGTAAATCTAATGTCGTGTGGCCTGCCACAGAATGTTATAATGACCATGATCCAAAGCGTGAGGGCGCCTTCGACGCGTACTTTGTATTAGGCGTGTAAGTGGTAAGTGGCGTGTCTTTGAGGATTGGTGTACTTCTACTGATGAAGTCCCCTTCCAGTGTTCTGTTGATACTGTGTTGATATTTCTACAGTCTCTCCTTGAGAAATGGAGAGCTTTTTCTACGTTGAAAGTGTATCTCGCTGCCATATCAGCATGTCACGTGAGTATTAATGGTAAGACAGTTGGACAGCATCCCTTGGTCTGTCGTTTCCTGTGGGGAGCGCGTTGTTTGCGCCCAATGTCAAAACCTCTATCACCTGGATGGGATTCACTGGTGTTGGGGGCTTTTTTGGGGCCTCCCTTTGAACCATTGTCAGAAGTGGACACGAAAACGCTTTCCCTTAAGACGGCGTTGCTCATGACGTTAGTCTCAGCAAAACGAGTTGGTGATCTGCACGCTTTATCGGTGCATTCGTCATGTATGCAGTTTGGATCAGGATGCTCTAAGGTGTCGCTGCGACCGAACCCGGCATATATTCCTAAGGTCATGGACATGCCCTACTCGTGCCTTTCCATGCAGTTTAATGCTTTCTACCCTCCGCCGTTCACGTCTGCGGAACAAAGGCGGCTACATACGTTGTGTCCTGTGTGCGCTCTGAGAGCTTATGTGTCAAGGACTCTATCGTTTAGGAAAGCGGATCAATTGTTCGTCTTATGGTCTGGTCCTCAAAAGGGGTAACCCTATCACGAAGCAGCGTTTATCACACTGGGTTGTTGAGGCTATAGCTTTGGCTTATTCAGCAAAAGGGCTGGAGGCGCCTGTTGGTTTGCATGCGCATTCAACAAGGGGCATTGCCACGTCGTGAGCCTTGTTTAAAGGGGTTTCGTTGCAGGAGGTGTGCGAATCCACTTCTTGGGCTTCACCCACTACGTTCATGAGGTTTTACAGACTTGACGTTACTGCGCCTAGCTTGGCTCATGCTGTTTTGAGTGTGTGAACTCATAGGGAGCGCAGGATGCTCTGTCATGATTGGAATGGTCACGTATCGTTGAGGTTGGCCTGTCCGGCAATATGGGAGTGAACATATCCCATATGTGAGATACCTGAAGATTGCTTGAAAGAGAACTTAAGGTTACGACCGTAACCCCGGTTCTCTGATAGCATGAGTGAGGTATCTCACCGGATTGACCTTCTTGCGGTGAGCGAGAAGGGGTTGCTGCCTTGAATGACGCCGTACGCACGGTCAGATACTTAAATAGGGGGCTGACCTGGGTGCGTCAGATGTGGCCAGCCAATCATGGCTGGCGTAGTGATAAGGTGCTTCTTAGGGATACGAGGGGAGGCGTACCCATATGTGAGATAACTCACTCATGCTATCAGATAACCGGGGTTACGGTTGTAACCTTAAGGTTTATTAGCAGGCTAGTATTGTCCGTTGCCGTGCGCTAGCCTAGCACGAGCAACCTCTGCAACTAGAAGGACTGAATGAAATGTGTTGAAAACTGTCTTCAATGATAAAGAACACCAAGGCTAACTTGGGAATCAGGCCCTATGTCCAAAATTCCGAACTACCCCTTTAACGTTTGTCAATTGAGTAGGTCCAGACTCTCTGTACAAATGAAATGAAGTACAAGAGTCTGGTAGGACCAGGCTAGGTCATAAACATACGGCCTGTGAAGTCCTTTGAGACTCAAGCTGTGATTAAGGTACGTATGAATAAAGTTTAATTGAATTGAATTTAATTGATGGGAGCTGAGGAACATATTGGTTAATCAAACTGTTAATCAAATCTTAAAATATTGCGATGAACACTTACGGAGGCTCCTCCTTCTTCTTCTCATCCTTCTTCTCATCCTTCTTCTCGTCTTTTTTCCTGCAAACGCCAGAGCACACGAAGTCATGGACGTGGAAGAGAAACTACTGAAAGCCGCCACAGGGGGCGCCAATGTGCGGGTAACAGCGGAGGTGCAGCCCCTAACGATGGGTGCTGGATATGCGTTTGAATCCATCTCGGGTACATACTACTCGTGTCGTTGCAGAGTCGCTACTTTTAATTAATTAATTAAATTACTTTGACTCTTGAATTCCGATCTATGGTCAAATGCAAAGTCATATTTTAGTCACAGATTCCACAGTTTGTACACAAAGTGCCGACGCAGGAACTGCAGGGTTGCTTTTTTGCTTTTTTACGGTTGACTGAAGTGCAAAAATGTTGCAAATGACAGAAATATGAATCAAACAATCAGTTTTTGTAGTGTGCGTACTTACTCATCCTTGTTGTTGCAGTTGTTCAGGTTCATCGCTGCCAGGGGCCACTGAGCGGCCCTAGAGAACACAATGGAGAGAGACCTTAGGTCATGGGTTTAAACAGGAACACAATGGAGAGAGACCTTAGGTCATGGGTTTAAAGAGTGACACCTTATGTCACGGGTTTAAACAGGAACACAATGGAGAGACCCCTTAGGTCATGGGTTTAAAGAGAGACACCTTATGTCACAGGTTTAAACAGGAACACAATGGAGAGACCCCTTAGGTCATGGGTTTAAAGAGAGACACCTCAGGTCATGGGTTTAAACAGGAACACAATGGAGAGAGACCTTAGGTCATGGGTTTAAAGAGAGACACCTCAGGTCATGGGTTTAAACAGCTCAGTCCTAAAGCAGCCATATTGGGATTCAAAGAGTCTCAGTGTGATTTTATGAACAGGTTAGGAAGTCTTCTATGAATTAATCAGGCCTATGTTTTGCAACGTGTTGTCTCTCTGTTACAAAATAGCTTTTTGGAGTATAAGGTCACTGAGGCTGGATTTAAATTTGACGAATTGAAGCGATGAATTTGATGAACTGATGCGATGATTTGATGAATTAACAAAATTAATTTGATGAATTACGAAATTTGATGTATTGTAGAGATTTATCTGATAAATGAAAGCAATGAATTCAATGAATTGAAGCCAAGCAATTAAATAGATGAATTGAAACAATGAATTTGAAGAGTCTGTGAACCTTCTACGGACGACCTTTGGCGTTTTAGTTTTCTGCACCAATTCCCAAACTCAACGACACAACACTGAGCCACATCCTGCCCACATTCCCAATGGTAATCCCAGACACTTTTCCCGTTCTCCCAATCATCCAGTGGCCCTCAACCCCCCGTCCAGCCACGCCCACATGGGCCCTCAGACCCCCCCCCCCCCCCCCCTTCCCCCCAATACTCACTCCCTCCGGTCGGCATTCCGGTCGGCGTTCCTGGGCGACGTGGCACTCTCGGCCCTCCAGGCGGTCCGAAACGCCGAGTGGCTCCCCACGGTGCAGTCGGCGGGGGCCACACTGCCGTCCCGGGGCCCGGGCCCCCAACTCAGAGCGTAGTGCACCAGCCGGAAGATTCTGGAGGAGAGGAGCCTCAGTGTCATGGAGATGATGGATCAATGTGATGGATTTTGAAGCAATGAATAGGCTGAAGGCTAACGAGAGCTTAGCTAATGCTATTAGCCGCGTGGTCTCCCGAAATGCGATCCTTACCTGGACGCCGACCTGGTTTCTGGGAAGGCGGGTTGACCTCCATCTTCTCTTGACCTGGAGGGTGGAGGAGCAACATTTTCGATGAATGGGTGAATGTTGAGCCATATTGTAAAGCGCTTTGAGTGGCCACTGGGTGGTAAAGCGCGGTATAAATGCAGTCCACTTACCATTGCATAAAATTGTCAAGGGTTGAAAAAACTTTTGACCTCCAGAGCGAAAAAATATTAGTTGTTTGTAAATGTCGCCCTTAATTAGTATACAGCTGAAGATATGAAAAAAAAACACCTAACCCCAAAGTAATTCTAACGAAAGGTTTCTCAGCTGTTTTTTGTAGTATTAGGTGTCCTCAATAACATACTAAAAGTTTACCAAAGTTTGACCACTAGAAAGGTGTAATTTTTAAGATGGCATCCAAGATGGGCAGGAAGCCCTTAAAATACCCTAACTCCTTCATTATTTGACCTAGCCAAGTAATCTTGGTGTCTAACCCCATGTTTTCTGGGTCTATGAATCCATTGGAATTGTATAAATTGCACTGACACGATTACATACTTATGGAAAACATGATAGAGATTACTGTAAGGCTTTATCTTTGTTTGGGGTGAACCAGAGATCGATTTAGCCTGTCATGTAAAGGCGAGGACACATCGGGCCTAAAATCAGTCGGAGAGTCTGGAGAGGTCTGTGACATGAGTCATATGAGTAGAAAAAATGGAGTAATAACTTCGCTAGCAACCATGCTAACTAAACCGTAGTAAATTACGTGCAATGTAATGGCAGCTAGATGCTAGCAAGCTAACAACAAATAGATTACAGACTGATCTGAGGGGATCTAAGCTCACACACAGTATTTCTGGTATGTGATGAATGTATTTCACTTCCTTATCAGTGCTGCATTATCTAAATATAAAACAATTAACCAATGTCCCTAATCTGACAAGTCAGAGCTAACTGAATCGACTCCATTTTCTGGCGACGATCGGTAGTCGTCTTGGTCTGTCTTCGCCTTAAAGCGAAACTGTCGCCAAAATGCAAATGTGTTTCTGCCAATGATTGAGCTGTGCTCCACCCATTATTATGTTCGATCATGGATGCACCAAAGAGTAGTCAACTGAAAAGCATAGTCTTAATGCTTGGAGGTTCTCAACTTTATGATCCTACTTGGTGCAATAGGCACACTGATGGAAGGTACAGGACTCAGGAACATTATGGAAGTTGTCTATGGATCAAATGCCATCCAGCACATGATGACTGGCAAGTCAGTGCAAAGAGCTTTTCGTGGACGTTTGCTAGTTGACAGATGTCTCAATCACCTGGTTGTGTCAGAGCTGCAGGAAGATGACTCACAGTTTTAATCATTGGTGAACCAAGCTGGAGATATGTAGTCATCCATGGTAGCGAAAGAAAAAACTTTGGAGAGTGCTGCAGCATCAGATATGCTGAACCAAATCAAGGAAAAGGTGGACACGAAGAGGGCTGTCTGCCGCCGCAGGGCACTACAACTACCTGAAATCTGCATATTTCTACCTCCAAGAAATGTGCCAACTCGAAACCAGACACCCTGATGTACATGACAAGTTTTCCAGGGGTTTCCATGTGATCCGCCGCAGCAACCAGTACTGGGCAGACATTGATGCGATCCTTAAAAAGCAGTGGAGGTTTGACCCATGGAAGTGGGAATGCAACATCGGAATGCAACAACGCCATGCAGGAATTCAATGACCTCACCTACACGACCAGCGAGCAGCACTGAGATTCCTCAGAAGCAAGGATGAATAGAGATCACTCTGATCTAGAAAAGATCATGGAAAAGCTTAGCATTTGCACACCATTCTCTCCAGTCCCATCTCTGAGAAACATTGTAACTGGTGTTGTTGCCAAAGAGGAGGTGAATGTGCATGAGTTTGAGACTGTTGGCAATGAGATCATTGAAAAGATGATTGGAAAACCCGTTTTTGGAATATCCTTCAAACAGAAAGACTGGGCAAAAACCCTTGCAGATGACTCCACCATCAAATTGCAAAAGACCGAACCATTGATCCTGCTTTTCTGTTCCAACGGTTCCTGATCATGTCGAAAACTGGACAGTTTTCACTGGGAGATGTAATGAGCTATGAGCTCTGCTCATTTCCTGCAGCCCTGTTCAAAGGCAAGGAGATCTTCCGTAAAGCCAACAAGCTCCAACTAGTGCAGGCAGTCACTGAGTTCTCAAGCAAGAAATCGAACAAAACTGTCCTGGATTCCATCCCACCAACTGAGCATTATGTCCTTGACGGTGGCTCCCTGGTTCACCGCTTATAATGGTACGCAATAATGGTAAAGCAACAGTCGTTGTTGATGGTTATAGGGAAGATCCTTCCATCAAAGACAATACTCATCAAAGACAATACTCATCAGAGACGTGATGCAAACACTCACCCCATCGTTAAATTCAATGCAGAGACTGAGTTTGTGGGAAGAAATGATGATTTCCTTTCCAGATCTTCAAACAAACAAGGAATGATCAATCTTATGACCATGTAGCTGGAAAAGAAGGGCTGCACTGTTATCAATGCATCAGGTGATACAGACGTGGACATTGTCAAAGCTGCAGTCAAGGCATTTTTAGTGTTGGCAAACAGACAGCATTCCAAAAACTTTTGAATGGGGAATCAACCATCCAGTCCTGTGCAAATGTGTTTCTGCTCTCACATCAAGCAAGGAATGTCATAGAGGACCATGGGACCAAGGCAATGGCAGTTTTGTTTGGTGGAAAGAGTACCGATTCACTTGCCACTTTGCGCTACAACCTTTTTAGCAAGAAAATCGTTACCGCCAAGTCATTTGTTACCCCTGAACGTCTGGCTCCAACTGAGTCCTCAACCAAATATCACTGCCAAAGAGGGTACTTCCAGATCATGGTGTGGATTGGAAAGGAAGGTGACACGAATAATGTCGATTGGGGATGGAAACTGGTGGAGCACCAGTTCCTGCCAGTTATGACCAATAAGTCTGCTGCCCAAAAAGGCCTCTTGAAGATGATCCACTGTAATTGCACAACTGCCTGCCGAACACAACGGTGCAGTTGCAGGGCATATGGACTACCATGTATGCCTGCTTGTGGACCATGTCAAGTTGGGAATTGTCAGAATCACTATAATCAACATCTATGGGAGGAAGAGAGTAACAACTAATGGTCTATCTAGTGAAGGTCATAACGCAAAAGAATATAAAAAATAAACCATAATAAGAGGAAACAACTGAAGAAAATGGAAAAAGATATGTAGAAATAAGAAAAGTATTAAAAAAATCAAAAAAACAAAAGGCAAAAAAAACAAAATGCATAAAAAAATATATAAAAACAATAAAACACAAAAAAATGAAAGGGGTTAGCAGTACTGCGCCTTCACGTGGCAGCACTGTTTTGAATAATTTTACAGTACCACACATGAATTTATTCTTTATTGGAATCAAAAGAATGGTTATGAACAAGAGAAACCACCACCACAAGGAAAAACGATATGAGAAAGGAGAAATATGCAATTACTTCAGGGAAATTGTACTTATTTTTCACATGAATATGCTTGTAACCAATTGTTTTAATATATATTTGTACTTGTAATTACTTATCTATCATGCAAATATGCAAATTAGAATATTACATGGCCAAAACATGTATCAGGCACCAGTATTCCTGGTCTAGGAGGAATACAAAGGGCTATTGTGCCGTGTTCCAATATCCATACTTCCATGAGTACACTTAAACGTATTACACTATCCATACTCACTAAGTGCGCTAATTTTCAGATGTCAGTGTTGTTCCAAACCCAATACTCCGTGGGGCACTAACCGGAAATTATGATCACGACTACCGCTGCTGCTCCTCCCCCGCAATAAACACCCCACTTTGAACAGTGAACTCTTTACGCCTAGCAGCTATAAAAAGCTATAAAAGCTATAAAAACTACAAAATTACTCTATTAATGCAGGCTATGTGGAAAATGCGGCGACTTTGGCTCAGCCTGGCTCCGCCCTCTTCCACTAAGTAGCTAAGATGGCTGCCGTTGAGTACGAAAAGTGTACATCGATCCACGCTTCGCAATTTGACCGTTTTGAGTACACCATCCGGGTCCTTTCAGTACACTTATTTTCGCTCAATCTGAATTGGAACGCCCTACGTACTCAAACTAAGGCTATTAAGTACGGATAGTATGGATATTGGAACACGGCATTGGTAATTTTTGGGACCTGACGGCGGCCATTTTTAAAATGGGGCCTTTCTTGGTATCAAACTTTGGTAAACTTTTAACATGTTTATAAGTACATTTGATACTACCGTAATCCACTGAGAAACCTTTTGTTAGAATTTGTTTGGGGTCAAGTAATATTTGCAGCTGACTGTCAGCCATTGGCTGGAGGCTGAGTGGAACCCACCTGCTGCTGTGGTCCCCCCCTTCCGGACCCAGGTACGAGGACCGCTCCGTGCAGACCGTCACCATGACGACAGCTCCTCTCTCCGCCTGGCTCCTCCACCTCCTCCTCTCTGCTGCGGCTCAGGTTGGCTGCATGCTTCGGACAGGTGAAAGGTCTGGGGGTCAGAGGGCAAGGGTTAGGACCTGGGTCAACAGGAAGTGACTTAAGTACCCCCCCCCCTCCCCCGTCACACCGTAATCCCCTCCTCTTCCTGTGTTTTAGTGACATCACAAGTGGGCGTGTCCACCTAGACGTTCGCTGGATAGATCGGTCTATCAGCCTACCAAGTGGACCGTAGCTAACGAGACACAACTAGGTGGACAGGCCACTTGTGATGACACTAAATCACAAGAGTTTCAAACGGCTCGTTACGGCCGATCACACTTACATCTGGTGGCATAATATCACCCCTTTAAAGCAGCTGTAGTTAGGATTGGAGAGATGTATAGAGAGAGAGAGACTTTGAAACAAAACAACGCAATAATGGTCCCCTCTCTCTCTCTGCTCCCTCCCTCTTTCCTCCCTCCCTCCCTCCTTCTCTCCTCCCTCCCTCCCTCCTCTCTCCCTCCCTCCCTCCCTCTCTCTCTCTAATAGATGTATAATAGATGAAAGATACAAAGATATATTAAGATGGATGGATATATGGATAGATAGATAGATAGATAGATAGATAGAGATAGACAGACAGATAGAAAGGTAGGTAGAGATGCACGGTAGTGAGTCCTCTTATCCTACCTACTGCTACTCTTTGAGAAGATAATCCCATTTTCTTAGATTACTGGGCTAAAATTAGAGTTTCAAACCGGCAGCAGAACTGGTTGATCTCACAGTGAAGAGATCAACAACACACTCTGAAAAAACAAAGATTCGCTAACTGTACTTTCCCTCAGTGTGGTAAATGAGACCATTAATGTGTCTTCACACAAACTAAGACTTAAGAAACACTATAACATAAAACACACAGTTAATTGTATTACATCTTATTGTACTTAAGTACACAAGAGTAAAATTATAAGGGTTGGTTCCTCCGCAGCCACATAGCAGCAACAATAGAAGATAAAGTAAATATAGATAAGTAAAAATAAAAACATGTAAAGATGAGTAGCAGCATAGATCACAATATTAAATAATAAGATAAACTAAGACAATGGTCAAAGATAAAACGATAGATATATAGATAGATAGATAGATAGATAGATAGATAGATAGATAGATAGATAGATAGATAGATAGATAGATAGATAGATAGATAAGTATAGATAGAGATATAATGATAGCCAGATTGGTTTGATAGATAGATAGTTTGACACAGAGAGAGAGAGAGAGAGAGAGAGAGATAAACCACTCACCTTCAACTCTGATTTAATTCCATCTTTAATCTTTTTGCTTCAATTCATTCTAAACAAAATCCCAGGACAGTAAAACGGGCGAAGAATCAGGTTTTCCAGCCCAAGACAACGTCCCATTACGCGGCCTGAAACGTTCGCGACCCGCTGTTTGGACCAGAGCGGACAGCTCCCCAATCTGCATGCGTCTAACGCGCCCTCTGCTCTCTCTTCTCGCGATGTTTGCGCCGCCACGGGAAGGACGAGAGAGACAGCCTGTAGAATACTAATTGATTGATCAACTTGATCAACCCGTCGATTAGAATACTACTATAATTGTATAATTGATTAGTAATATTATATAATATACATAAAAATATATAATTCACATAATATAATAAAATAAAATAAATATACATAAACAATTATAATATTATAATATAATATATATACATAAAAAATATAATATAATAATATAATAAAATATAATATATCATAGCCAACATATATTTTTTATATTTATTTATGCATACTTTTTATATTTATCTTTTTTTTCTACAAAAGTTAGCAAGACAACACTCTATTTATATATTTTACTGACCCTTTTGCGGTTGTCTTCAAACATGGAGGAATTTTCCAAGGCCAAGTTTGAAGGAAAAGAGCTAAATCCTCTTAGCCACTTGCTAGCTAAAACGAGACAGCAAAACACAAGGGAAAAGCAGTTAAACTAAGATAATCTCAGCTAAGGGCAGAGTGTGCTTCCCCTGAGCTCCACTAATGCTCCTGCGTTCACTGGCCCCTGAGTTTAAACACACTGTCGAGCGAGAGCTAAAGTTAGCTAGCGCAGATGGCTAGCTGAAAGCAAAAGGCAGGCTAGTTTGGCCAAGCTAACAGCTAAAGAGGTTTCTATGAATAACTTCTGTGGCCTGACAGGGGAACTACTTTTTTTTTCGAACGGAAAAACCAAACTACTTTCTCACCCGAATACATAAAAAGATATAAAAGTATCTATATAAAATAAAAGTATAAAATCTATTTGATTTATTCTATTATATTATATTATTATTATTATACATTTGATCGGATGTAGTTAGGCTTATTTGATGGGTGGTGTGTCTTTCAAACAAGCAATGCAAACAAAGCATAGAAAAGTGTTTATTCGTGAATTGAATCACATGTATGATAAATAATATTCTGAATAGAATATCTGAATCATATTATATATATATTATATCATATTCAATAATTATTATACATTTTATTGGAGACAGACAAGCAATACAAACGCAGCATATTGTGTGTTAATGTATTTATTGTGTACACACTGTAGTGTTTGGTGGTGTAGGAACACCTCAAGCCTGGGAGACTAATGTCCACAAATAAGATTGTCTGTAATCTTCTGACAGCTGCAGCAATGTTGCATTGTGTAGGAGCGGGTTGCTGGTTCGAGCCCCGGCTTCTCCGAGGTGTCCCTGAGCGAGACGCCTCACCCTGACGAGCTGGCTGTCGCGCTGAGCGGTCGACTCTGCTGTCGGTGTGTATGAATGGGTGAATGGGTAGAGAGAGAGAGAGTGAGTGACGTACGATAGCATCCATCCCCAGCATCATCACAAACCACCTGGAACCACACTGTCATCCAAGGGGACTTGTTGTTCCTCAGTCACTGCCTTGCTTGTGTCGTTGGTTTTTCCGCCTCCGACGCAAATTGCCCCCTCTCCTGGGGCTTGATAATTGGCCGCCTGGATTGTTCATTTGTAATAGGTCCGAATTGTCTGGGGCATGCACTACTAAGACACTGCGGTGCACCTTAACATTTATATTTACATTTAGGGCGTTTAGCAGACTCTTTCAACCAGAGTGACTTACATTTGTCAGAAGAAAGAGAAACAACCAAATATATCTGTCGGTACAGTAAGGATGTTCATAGAACCAAGTGCCAAGCACTTACAATCATTAGGTTAACCCATTCCCTGTATACAACAAAGATAGAGGGTGCTACACGATGTCAAGTACTGTTTTTAAGTGCAAGGACGTACAACATACAGCGTAAGAGGGGTGTGGGTACACCTTTCAGTAGAAATGCATGAAAATGATTCAGAATTCGACTTGTTTTCATATTTTATGCCTTTAGACACAGTGCAGATAAACACCTGTGAAATGCAAACTTTGAACCAAACTTATACCACAACGTCAACAACCTGTTATGTAAATCCTGTCCGGCTTTAAAGGGTTTTTTGCTCGCTGTAATGTAGTGTAGGATAGGGTCGAACTATAGAGGCTACCTTCATGCTGGAAATGTGAAACACCTCTATTGCACTGAGGCTCAGTCTGAGAGAATCTCCTTCTTACAAACAGCGCATTATCATGTGAGATACGGTTTTGACTTAGGAATCTAGTCACTATGAACATAAACTAAACCAAACGCATGCAAGCTTCTTGTTAGTTTCATGCAGGTGTCAATCATCTTGATGCATTAGCATCACAGTGCATTCCCATTGGTGCTGACGAGCTAACAAGCTAGCGAAGAACAATTAAACTCATTAGCCCTTCTGCACAGCTTGGGCTGACTCGAATCCCCAGGGGGGGGGTCGTGTTGGTTTCTGGAAAACACTTTGCCCCCCCTCCCAACACAATGACACACCAGAGGCGGCATGTGGTGGCTGGTAACCGGAAGGTTGCTAGTTGGATCCCCGGCTCCTCCTAACTGAGTGTGGAGGTGTCCCTGAGCGAGACGCCTCAACCTGAACGCTACTGACCAGCTGGCTTTCGCCCTGAGGGGTCTACTCCGCCGTTAAGCAACTGCAGATGAAATTTGAGGTTACAATCATTTTCTAAAAGTTCAATAGAAACAACCGTGTTCTCAACATCGTGTTATGCAAACATTGAATTGAATTGAATGAAATGAATGGAAATTATTATCAATGAAATTCATTTAGGCCCAATCCCATTTCCAACCCTTACCCCTCCCCCTTGTTTTTGTAGGGGTAGGGCTGTCACAATTCTCATTCGGGTTAAGGGCTAGGGCCAAGACGTAGGGCTACGTAGCCCTTGAAATGAACCTTCCAAAGGACCACACTTTAAAGGGAGAGCTTTGAGGAAAAGCCAGCCAGCAATTTGGCAGCTGTCATGAATTATTTTTTTTGTTTTGTTTTTCTGAACCCTTATACTTTATTTTTTCTTTTGCGAAGCGCATCCTAGAAATGGGCTATACAAGACTGATATTATTCACTCATATTATGTATTATATTATTACTAATAATATCACTAATAAGGATATTATCGTATTAATAATATTATATTATATATGATCTTTATTTGAAAGAGCATATGCACAGAAAAGCAGACGGAGGTAGTTACCTGGAGCTCCAGTGAGTTTTTAAAGCCATGTGACATGTTGCATAGGGAAGTTGTCACCAGCATTTCTGTCGTTTTTATCTCAGAATTCATATGTTATGCAAGGCATTGCAACGCAACGCATGCTTGATCTGAAACACGCCTACTCTTGGCCACTGTTGACATAGCAGTCCGCGAGCTTCAGGCGATATTGACGTGACCTAATGGAGGGGTGTCTCATTTCTTAGGGGAACATTTTACCCTCTGTATTGAGGGGGAAGGGGACGGGGGGAAGGGTAAGGAGGAGGGGTAAGGGGTGGAAATGGGATTGGGCCTTAATTGAATAGAATTTAAATGAATTGAATATAATTGAATTGTTATGCAAAGAAAATGTCATTCAATCTAGTTAATTCCATCAATTTAGGCCAAAAATATACAACATAAAAAGTATCTTCGTCAAAAAGGAGACATTCTCTTCACGGATGACGACATGTGTCTGTTTGGCCCTAGAGGTCAGAGGTCAGAGGTCGAGGAGGGGGAATGCGCACTTACGCCGTTAAGGTTGAACCCGTGTCTTAATTTAGATTTGGCTCTGCTGCCCTCTGCAGACGATTTTTCAGAGGGGGATAATCGCGCACGGATATTGACAAATGTATGAACGAATGAATGAATGAATGAATGAATGAATGAAGGATAAATTGTTGGTGTGTTGAATTTGTTGGTGTGCACAAAAGCTAAACTATTTCTAAATAACAATTTTTATTGTTATTTCTAAATTATTTTATAAATAAAAAAAACGAATAGAAAATAAGTGCTGTCATATTACTGCCGTTAAGGTTAAATAATTACAGCGTTACAACAATGAAGCAATCATATATTTGGTTAAAAATCCCTTCAAAGACAAATTAAATAGGGCTCAAACAACATAATCATAAGATATAAATAAATTATAATATAGGCTAATATAACATGCATAACATTTTTTTTTAAATCCTTATGTATATTTTTCGTATTTATATATATATTTTTTTTTTACAAAAGTCAACAATACAATAACCCTATTTATGAAATAAAATATATAAAATACTAAAAATCTTTAATTTCCTTTATTTCTACCCCAAAACAAACGCGGTGTCGAATTCCTCAACGCCGCGACGCTCTTGCGCCGCGCCAACGCGCCACCGCGCTGCCCGAAAACGTCCACGAAGACACGGCGCGTCACCGTCGCCCCGCCTCGCGCTGCCGCTGCTCATGTTCGGGGAGGAGCGCGAGACACTGATTCAGAGAGCGCAAGCTAGCGCGTAGTACACACAAGAAATGGCGCAAGCTGAAAGATTCCCAAACTTCGCTAACTTCGCGACGCGCGCCATGTTCGCTCGGATATTACTGCTCGCGGTTTTTCGCGCGGCGCAGGCAAACAAGCAAGGTTTGTGAGTCCGTTCCGTGGCTCAACTTGGACTGTGTGTATGTGTTGTTGTTGTGTGTGTGTGTGTGTGTGTGTGTGTGTGTGTGTGTGGCCGTTAGCCTAGCCGCATTAGCCCAACACAGCCAGGCTAACGTTAGTTGCTCGCTATCCCCCGTGGACCCGACTATCCTAACCGCGTCAAAGTTTAACAAAACGACCTTGAAGCCGGGAGTCTTGGCTCGGCTTAGCAGCAGTACACCGCGCCGCTGTAGCCGCCGTAGCTCGTTAGCTTAGCATCAACTAACCGCAGTGGTAGCGGAGGTCGCTGGTTAGCGTCGGCGTTAACGTTAGCGCTGACCGCGGTGTTAGTGGAGGATCTCTGCCTGGGACGTGACAGGGTGGCGGTACCCCCCTCCGGTGTAGCTCGCTTGTTAGCATTAGCTCGCTACTTAGCGCTAGTGTCGGTGTTTGGGTCGTGACAGGACGTTTAGCAGGGCAGGTAGACCCCCCTTGGGCTAGCCCCCCCTGGTCCTTGACTTAAAGTGGTGTCTGTGTGTTCACTAGTAGAGGAGGGTCCGCCTCGGCTCTTCAGGAAGTTATTAATAGTGACGTACTGATTGGTGACACACACACACACACACACACACACTTTGACATGAACACTCTTAAACACACACACAAACCCACACACAGAGAAGACGTCCTTTTAACTTTAAAGGACTAGTTAACCCCCCCCCCATACTAAACGCTGCGTTTAGTTTAGTCCTGTGTGTGTGTGTGTGTGTGTGTGTGTGTGTGTGTGTGTGTGTGTGTGTGTGTGTTGTGTATGTTCTAGCTAGTTTGCTTTCTGCAGGCTACTTCAGCCAGTGGTGGGGGGTGTGTGTGAATGTCAGGCCATATTGTAAAAGTGCTTTGAGTGGCCACTGGTTAGAAAAGCGCTATGTACACACACTACCGTTCAAAAGTTTGGGGTCAATTGAAAATGGCCTTATTTTTTAAAGAAAAGCACAGAAGATAACATTAAATGAATCAGAAACACATGTCTACGTCTAGACATTTTTAATTTGGTAAATGATTATTCTAGCTCCAAACGGCTGATTTTTAATGGAATATCTACATAGGTGTACAGAGGCCCATTTCCAGCAACCATCACTCCTGTGTTCTAATGCTACATTGTTTAGTCTTGTTAAAAGGCTAATTTATGATCGGAAAACCCTTGTGCAATTATATCAGCACAGCTGAAACTTGAATAAAAGTGTGCGTTTTAATGGAGAACATGAAATTGTCCGGCTGACCCCAAACCTTTTTACGGTAGTGTACATGCAGTCCGTTTATCGTGCGTTTACTACTCTGGTTTTAATTACTTGCGCCTTGCTTGTTGTATTCTCCACAGCTTTTATCCAGACAGACACCATCCTAGAGGTGTTTCACTTTGGTGATGAAGGCCTCCTTCAGGTAAGGTCAGCTATGTACACCTCATGTGAACCTCCACAGACATACAGGCGACATGTGGCTCAGGAGGTAGAGCAGGTTGGCTGCTAACCAGAAGGTCGCTGGTTCGATCCCCGGCTCTTCCCAGCTGAGTGTCGAGGTGTCCCCGAGCAAGACGCCTCACCCTGACTGCTCCTGACGAGCTCGCTGTCGCCCCGAGGGGTCGACTCTGCTGTCGGTGTATGAATGGGTAAATGTGTGTGTATGAATGGGTGAATGTGTGTATGAATTGGTGAATGTCATTCATACACACATTAGTTAGAACAGCGCTGTATAAATGCAGTCCATTTACAGACGCGAGGAGGAACAAACTATCTGTAGCGCGTCCTCTTACCTGTTCATATCATTGGGGAGTGAAGTCCAGGTCAGTATCCCACTGTACAGCCAGCCCTCCCCTCACTATCTGTTTTTACTACACATCCTATCTTGTTTGGGAAGTAGGGGAAGTAAAGGTACTGACACCGTCGGTCTGGGCCACAGCCTCGCTGAAGCAGGATGTGTTTGTTGGTTATTACCATTTAGAAAAAGGGAAGTTTGTTAAGAAGCCGGCTTTAGCTTGCTTCTGCCTTCTGATTGTGATTCTGGAATTGGTGTGTGTCTGTGTTTTTCTTTCATTGGGTTTGAGTCTGTTCTATTTGGCTTGAGTCTGTTGGGTTAGAGTCTGTTGTGTTGGGCTTGAGTCTGTTGTGTTTGGCTTGAGTCTGTTGTGTTAGGCCTGAGTCTGTTCGATAGGGGCTGAGTCTGTTCGATAGGGCCTGAGTCTGTTCGATAGGGCCTGAGTCTGTTGTGAGTCGGCTCCATGTGTAAGTTGCTCTCCCCATATGACCATGGCCTCCACCGGGCCCCGGCTCCTCCATTATTCACCAGGGCTCGGGTTTATGTTAAGGCCTCACGTGAGGTATAGGATGGACCCCAACCAAACAAAAAGGTGTGTGTGTGTGTTTATCCCTTCCCTGTGTGTTTGTGTTTCCCTTCCGTGTGTGGCGTCATTGCGTTTGTGTGTGTTTCCCTCAGATATGATAGACGAGAGGATCTACCCTTAAATAAGTCTGTGCTTCTAAAGAGTAGAATCTCAGACATGAACTAATAGTTCCTAGTTCTTCCTTTCCAGTGTGTTTGTGTGTCTGTATGTTTGTGTGTGTTTGCGTTTGTCTCTGTGTGTTTGTGTGTCTCTTTCTGTGTGTATGATTGTGTGTCTCCTTGTGCATGTGTCTCTGTTTGTGTGTGTCTCTCTTTCTGTCTGTGTGTGTCTGTGTGTTTTCGGTTGTGTCCTGTCCCCTGACGTTATCGCTCTTCTGTGTTACAGGCAGAGCCAGACATAAACTCATATCACCACAAAAGGTAAGACACACTTTTAAACACACAAACACACTTGTTATGCAGGTTAAAAGATTGTTCTAAAGAAGCAGTCTTTTTTGTCGTCGTTGCTGTTCTTGTTGCGTTGCGTCTGGTCATGGATATAGGTTTCTGTATCGCGTGTAGATGAGATGATGTGTTTCCGGCAGTCTTTGGTTGGAGTCTGTTATTATGAAGGGTGTCCTCGCAAGAGATGACGTCAACTAAATGTCTTTCCTGTCGAAGATTCAAGGTCAACCCTGGTTTTCAGACTGAGTCATCACTTTGTATGTTTATACGTCCTGGCACTTAATGTACATCTTATTGTATGTTGCACGTCCTGGCTCTTAATCTACACACTTATTGTATGTTGTACGACCTTGCACTTAAATATAGTACTTGGCATCATGTAGCGTCTTATCCTAGCCAGTTGTACACGGGGAATGGGTTAACCTAGAGATTGTTAGTGCTTGGCACTTGGTTCTATGAACATCCTTACTGTACCGACAGATATATTTTGTTGCTTCTCTTTCTTCTGACAAATTGACTTATTGTAAGTCGCTTTGGGTAAAAGCGTCTGCTAAACGCCCTCAATGTCAATCCCTAAATCCTTTCTTATAATGTGCTTTTTACCAGGAAAACGTCAGCAATTTACCTGCACATTTGAGGCATTCATGCGTCGGGAGCCAGTTATATTACTGCGTTTTTAAAAGGGCAGTGTTGTGGATTCGTACTCGCACACACACACGTGCGACATACCAGCCACCGGGGCCACACCTTGTGCTGCCGACCAGAGCAGCTGTCACTGCATCGTTGCGTTTGATTGGCTGCTGTGGGGTGGCGGTGGTGATCTCTACACCATCTGTCACGCCATGTGCGACAAGTCAACCGGCTGACCTGAAGACATTTCTAAAGTCAAGTGTGAAGAAGTCCTGGTGGGGGTTCTAGGAAGTGTGTGTGTGTGTGTGTCTGGTTGCATGTACTCAGAAGCGGCCATTTGCATTTGGAATAAAAGGTCTCTGTGTGTGTGATTCCCATTTGTGTGTGTGTGTGTGTCAGCCTGTTTGTGTAGTAGTGCACGCAAACAGAAGTGGACATGTGCATTTTGTTTAAAAGGTGTGTGTCTGCACGTTTTGAGTTTGTGTGACTCTGTGTATTTACATTTTCAAGGGATTTGGGTTGGCTGGCAGATGTGTACACTGGGGTCTGTGTGTGTGTGTGTGTGTGTTTTGCAATCCGGTCTCGTCCAAGCAGTGCGATGGGAAAGGTGTGTGTGTGTGTGTGTGTGTGTGTGTGTGTGTGAGACCTGTTTGTACAAGTCTGTCTTTCCTGTTTGTTTGTTGTATGTTGTGTGTGTTAGCTATCTTCCGTGTGTGTGTGTTTGTGTAGCTGTGCAGGCATACAGATGTGTGTATATGTGTGTGTGTGTGTGTGTGTGTCCGTGAGCGATGGATTTGACTAGGACGTATGGCTCGCTGAGGCCGCGATTAGCATATTATGGGCTGGCTCTGGGCCCTGATCACATGAAGGTAATGGTCCGAGATCATGTGACTTGTAGTGCGGTCATTTGCCTACTCAGGTGTTGCCCCTGGATACCGTATACAAATTTGTACCAAGGTGTGTTTGCGAAACACATCTGGGACAGATGCTGTGTCCCTCAATCATCGGGTGCCAGACTTCCGAGTCAAAAGTCAAAGATCTCCCAGCTTTCTTGCGGCTTCTCTCGGAGGCACGCCCCCTTTTTGTCTTCATCTTTCGGAAATCTGAGAGTAGACTGAGAGCAGTGATGACGCTCTCAACAAAATGGCTGCGCCCGCGAAGAGATTTATTTTCTTTGTATTTCTACCACGTTGGTAATTTTACTGTTGATTTTAAATGCTCTTGCACACTTGATTACATTGCTACTTTATTCCGGTCACCAAGTTATACATTGCATGGTCTTGCTGTGCGTGCAATACAATGTAAAGTTGTATTGTTTGTTTTCAGGCTGGTTTGCTAAAGAGGTAATGTAGCTAATAATAAACAACGACTAGGCAATTTCATGACACAATCACAAAGACTAACAGGAACGCTATAAATGCTCTGAGACCGGAAAATGACGTCAAAAGTGCAACTAGGAAGGCTTGCGTCCAAGGATTCAGGAACACACCAATAGAGTCCACAACGCACACGCCACACACACGCTTCAGTTTTATGTCTGCAAATTATCTGTGTGTGTGTGGGTGTGGGTGTCAGGGTGGGTCTGTGTAGAGGGGTGGGAGTCAGGGTGAAGAGGTGTGTGTGTGTGTGTGTGTGTGTCAATCAAGGTGTGTGTTTGTGGTTGTCAATCAGTGTGTGTGCAATGTTTGTGTCAGTCACGGTTTGTTATTTTCGCATTGATAGTCTATGCGACCCTTCTAACCCATTAAACAATAAACATGGCAGCAAGCGGTTCACGAGTGGCTTCACGTTGGTGCATACTCCCGAATGTTCTTATTTTTTTATGAATGAAGACACCTGCATGCAAGAATAAGTCCACATCTGGGTGTAGGCTACAAGAGTGATAAACTATTTACAAGTCCAAAAACGGCAACATATTCTTTATTTTGCTGACCACTTGTTTTTTATGCAGACAAAAGCCTCGTAAGGACAGTTCCTCTGCGTCTCTCTCGTAGATCACACCATCTTTCAACCTCTTTGTTTAATACGACTGCATCACCTTCTCTCAGATGATCAGCAGCTTGCGGATTTCACTTTCTCTCCAGTTAGAACTGCTCATGATCATATCGCTGTGTTTGGTCGTGGAGACAGCGCAGCGATATGATCATGAGCAGATCATGATCATTAGGGCAAATTGGGGTGTGTAAAACGGGGAGTGTAAATGTGTGGGCCGTGAAAAAGGCGTGCAAGAGAGAGCGGGCTGTATCTGAGTAGAACGGCTCCAAATAAGCAACAAAGTCAGTAAAGTGTCAATGTGTTCTGTGTTGTTCTCCATTGTTGATCTAGTAAGCAGCGGACGCTTGCTGATGACATATAACAGTGGTTCTCAACCTTTTTTGAGCAAACGCCCCCCTGACCTTACCCTGATCCACTGGCGCCCCCTCCCCCCAAATAAATAAATAAATAAAGAGGTACAGTGTCAAACAGACTTGGGCACGTTACAGATGGCCTAGTGTGAGTGCGCCCTAAGAGACTTCTCTCTCCGACATGTGTCTGTGTGTGTGTGTACATGAGCGTGTGTTTTAGTGTGTGAGTATGTGTGAGTGTGTTTGAGTGTGCGTGTGTTTTCGTTTTGTGTGGTGTGTGTGTGTGTGTGTGGCCTAGTGAGTAGCAGACCCTTGGTGTTTATATGAGGGCGAGGGGGGCGTGAAGGCATTGCTGTGTTTGGCTGAAGGGTCGGAGGCGATGTGGATGTAAAGACGGGTGTAAAGAGAGCTGCACTGAGTGGCAAATGTCACGTTATTAATGTGTGAAGGGGAGAGCTCATGGTGTCTTCACACACGTGAGGACACAAGCTTAGACACACATCCAAGCGGACACACACACGCACATGCGCGGACATGCAAGTGGACACACACGCGTGCGCAAACGCTGTACAATCTATTCTTTATGATCACTACTCTGCAGAGTTGGTCGCTGAAAACACGTCCCTTGCTCTGCTGTCACGTGTTTTCAGACAGAGCAGGTTCGCAATCCGTTGCACAAACTTTGATGGAGCTAAACTACATCCACTCACCCTCCCTCCCCGAAAAAAGATTGATTGCATTGTATGGTGTCCTGTTTTTTTTGTGGGCCTGTGTGGATGAGCCACACCTCACCACAGTCTGATTGGAGTCTGATTGGATGCTTGGTGGGTGATGCTGCACACCTGTTGCACATTGAGTCATCACAGGTTTGCACAGGTTAAACCAGCCGTCACCACACAGCCACCCTCACACACACAAACAGACAGGGAGAGAGCTCCTGCATGTCATTGTGGAGCACCAGGTCATGCAAACCTTACAACAAAAAGCTTCAACAACTCCACCCTGCCTCCTGTGTCTGGAGGAGACTAGTAAAGTCACCCTAGGTGGAGTGAGGCAGCCTCCTAGGTAGAGTAAAGCCTGATTTCCACCGGGGACGTAAGCGCCGCGGAATGGCTGCGCCGCGCTCACCGCTGCTGATCGCTGCCACTCTAATCAATGAAACCATTTCCACCGGGCGCGCTGCGGAACGTCTCAGCAGCGTCCCAGGAGCGGCACGCCGCGCCGCAGCGCTATCATTCCGTAGCACTTCTATTTTTGATGCGAGCCGTTGTTGAACCGCGTCAATTTCAACAGAGCAGATCGAGCCGGGCAGGAAGTGAAATAGTAAAAGCCATAGAGCCTGGTCAATTTTCAAAATAAAACACTATACTCATGTAGCCTATCACAACTTCACATCAACATTACGTCATGACCTGTGGAACCAGGTCAGCAGTCAATCAATCAAAGGGTCTCAGAGGGTCGGCAACATGGACGACGAGAGACTGATGGTCGAAGTGGAGCAACATAAAATAATTTATGAAATAAATCCTCCTTTTTAAGGACAATGTCAGAACGGACAAAGCCTGGCATTTAATTGCAGTAGTTTTGGGAGTGGAAGGTTATCGCGTGATCTCGTGATCTCGCGTGAATACAGCTGGCTCGCAAGGCAGCGCTACACTGACGTTAGGTGCCCGGTGGAAATTGATGCAGGGCAGAGTTCGCAGCCGTTCCGCGGCGCGTACGTCCCCGGTGGAAATCAGGCGTAAGGCAGCCTCCTAGAGGGAGTGAGGCAGCCTACTAGGAAGAGTGAGGCAGCCTCCTAGGGGGAGTGACGCAGCCTCCTAGGGGGAGTGAGGCAGCCTCCTAGGGGGAGTGAGGCAGCCTCCTAGAGGGAGTGAGGCAGCCTCCTAGAGGGAGTGAGGCAGCCTCCTAGAGGGAATGAGGCAGCCTCCTACAAGGGGAGTTAGGCAGCCTCCTACAGGGGGAGTGAGGCAGCCTCCTACAGGGGGAGTGAGGCAGCCTCCTACAGGGGGAGTGAGGCAGCCTCCTACAGGGGGAGTGAGGCAGCCTACTAGGAGGAGTGAGGCAGCCTACTAGGAGGAGTGAGGCAGCCTCCTACAGGGGGAGTGAGGCAGCCTCCTACAGGGGGAGTGAGGCAGCCTCCTACAGGGGGAGTGAGGCAGCCTCCTACAGGGGGAGTGAGGCAGCCTCCTACAGGGGGAGTGAGGCAGCCTACTAGGAGGAGTGAGGCAGCCTACTAGGAGGAGTGAGGCAGCCTCCTAGGGGGAGTGAGGCAGCCTCCTAGGGGGAGTGAGGCAGCCTACTAGGTGGAGTGAGGCAGCCTACTAGGTGGAGTGAGGCAGCCTACTAGGTTGGGTGAGGCAGCCTCCTAGAGGGAGTGAGGCAGCCTCCTAGAGGGAGTGAGGCAGCCTCCTGGGGGGGGTGAGGCAGCCTCCTGGGGGGGGTGAGGCAGCCTCCTGGGGGGGGTGAGGCAGCCTCCTGGGGGGGGTGAGGCAGCCTCCTAGGGGGGGGTGAGGCAGCCTCCTAGGGGGGGGGTGAGGCAGCCTCCTGGGGGGGGTGAGGCAGCCTCCTAGGGGGGGGTGAGGCAGCCTCCTAGGGGGGGGTGAGGCAGCCTCCTAGGGGGGGGTGAGGCCGCCTCCTAGGACTGGTGTAGCACAAGCTTTGCCTCACAGCTCTAACCTCAGAGCACAGAGTGTCTGCGCTTCGACGGCGGAAATGCTGGCCTGCAACCACGTCTGCACGCTTAAGGCTTCTACAGAGCTGTTGCAACACAGATGACGTCCTGTCCTACCGCCCCCACCCGCCATCCTCCAGCTCAAACCCTGAGCCGGCCGCAGGGCCATCTGCACGCAGCTCAACATGCTTCTATACACACACAAACACACACACACCACATTTACATTTCAATCAAGGCGTTTATTAGAAACTTTTCTCCAAAGCAACTTACAATAAGTCCATTAGTCAGAAGAAAGAGAAACAACAATATATCTCTGTCGGTACAGTAAGGCTGTTCATAGAACTAGGTGTCAAGCGCTAAGAATCACTAGGTTAACCCATTCCCCATATGCAACACTGATAGCTACGATAAGACGCTACAGCATGCCAAGTAGTGTTTTTAAGTACAAGGACGTACAAACATACAATAATTGGGTAACGCTATAGTGCTTGTCGCTCTCTGCCCTGCCCTTGACTGTGTTTCCAAGAAAATGAACCACCTCCTGCCCCCTTGACACTATCCCTCCCTCCCTCCTCCAGGCTGTTTCAAATGACATCCTGCCATTTCTCACTGCACTAATTAACTCCTCCCTCACTTCTGGCATTGTTCCAACGTCTTTCAAGACTGCCAGAATAAAGCCTCTCCTCAAAAAACCAACCCTTGATACCACTGACATCCAGAATTACAGACCGGTATTTCTTCTTTCATTCCTCTCTAAAACATTGGAATGTGCCGTCGCTAACCAACTGTCCTCCTCCTCCTATCTCTCATCTAACAACCTGCTTGACCCTCACCAGTCAGGCTTCAAAAAAGCACACTCCACTGAGACGGCTCTCCTTGCGGTGACTGAGTCCCTCCGTGCGGCCAGAGCCTCGTCCCTCTCATCGGTTCTCATTCTCCTTGACCTGTCTGCAGCATTTGACTCTGTGAACCACCAGATCCTCCTCGCCACTCTCGCCGAACTTGGCATAGCTGAATCTGCCCTTTCCTGGTTCACATCCTACCTGATGAATTGCACTTATCAGGTAACATGGAATGGCTCCTTGTCCAAACCTTGCACGCTTGATACAGGTGTCCCTCAAGGCTCTGTACTGGGGCCTCTTCTGTTCTCCCTCTACACCAGATCTCTGGGCTCTGTAATTACATCCCACAGCTTTTCCTATCACTGCTATGCTGACGACACTCAGCTATTTCTCTCTTTTCCCTCATCTGACAAAGCCCTGATTGCAACACGCATATCTGAATGTCTGGCAGAAGTCAGCACCTGGACAACTGCCCATCACCTGAGGCTTAACCTCAACAAGACTGAGCTCCTCCTAATACCAGGGAAAGATTGCCCACACATGGACTTACTGGTCACTGTTGAGAACATCACTGTATCTCCTTCTCCAACTGCCATAAACCTTGGTGTAGTGTTGGACAATCAGTTATGCTGCACCGCAAACATCACTGCGGTGGCCCGATCCTGCAGATTTGCACTTTACAACATCCGCAGGATCCGGCCCTTCCTCACAAGGGAAGCAGCTCAGCTTCTAGTCCAATCACTGGTCATCGCCTTGACTACTGCAACTCGCTCCTGGCTGGACTCCCTGCCTCTGCAATTAAACCCTTGCAGCGCATCCAGAATGCGGCAGCGCGCCTTGTGTTCAACCTACCAAAGATCTCACATGTAACCCCCCTCTTCCGAGACCTCCACTGGCTCCCTGTAATAGCTCGCATCAGATTCAAGATGATGGTGCTGGCATACAAGGCAGTCGATGGGACTGCCCCTGCCTACCTCCAAGCATTAGTAAAGCCACACACCCCAGCTCGATCCCTCCGCTCAATTACCTCAGCTGGACGTCTGGTACCGCCATCGCTAAGAGCAAGCAAAGGTCGATCAGCAAAGTCACAACTTTTCTCTGTTTTGGGACCTCAGTGGTGGAACGAGCTCCCTACCGATGTCAGGATCGCAGAGTCGCTCACCAGCTTCCGCAAAAGACTCAAAACTCACCTGTTCAGAGTTCACCTCGACTCTGCATAGAAACCAATGCACAGCCACCATTGAATGTTGTACGTCCTTGCACTTGTACATTGCACTTATTCAAGGTACTTAATTGTGTAGCATCTACAGTAGCTGCTATCTTTGCTTTACACAGGGAATGGGTTAGCCTAGCGATTGTAATACTTGCACTTGGTTCTATGAACATCTTTACTGTACCGACAGCGATATATTGTTTCACTTCTTATGACAAATGTACTTATTGTAACAAATGCACTTAATGTAAGTCGCTTTGGATAAAAGCGTCTGCTAAATGCCCTAAATGTAAATGTAAAATTAACGTGCACTCTCTCGAATGTGGTTCCTGTTTTTCGGTGTGTTGTGAACGTTTTCCTCTTTTTTTTATTTTTGGTGTCAATCTGATATGAAAGATGACGCAAAACTGTAGATCTAGTCTAATTGAGAGCGTTGCGTTTCCGAGAAACTTTACCCGTGTGTGTGTGTGTGTGTGTGTGTGTGAGACTGTGCGCATGTGTGACTGTGCGCATGTGTGTGTGACTGTGTGTGTGAGACTGTTTGTGTGTGAGAGACTGTGTGACACTAGGGACACTAGATGGTCTTTTGTAGTACATTTAGTTTCATTTTTCAAATGTCTCCAAAACATATCAAACCCGAGTCCTCTGCACATTCAGTCCCAGGACCTTCCGGTCTTTTCCTGGATGGCTTGCAGACAGGCGATCCACTAGATCGCCTCCCGCCTTGGGCTGAACGCTTTGGGGAAATAATCTAATTGCGATTATTTTGACCATATTTTCTTTATGTTGCGTATTATTCACAAAAAAAACAACATTCTTTAGTATGACCAACATAACATTGGAAGCAGTCAACATAAAAACTGCAAATTCCTTTAGGCCAGGCCGATGTGTTGAGATTAATTTATATTATAACTTCTTTATTTAACTATTGTATTGTAAAATAAAAATAAATGAAACGTTCTGATTTCCAGTCAGTAACGGTAACAAATCTTTTATTATTTATTTTTATCGCTGCCTTTGCGATTTGCATATTGCGTTCTATTACATAGAGCTTTCGATTTGAATTTGATTAATCGTTCAGGCCTACCGCCAGGCAGAGAGAGAGAGACCGCACCTCTCTGTGGACGACTCGGAGGCCACGCTGCTGCTGCTCTATGAGTCCCAGTATTCACAGCCCCGGCTCTGTTTGCCTGCGGGGACAGTGGGAGCTGCACAAACATGCAGACGGGTGTGCAGGCTGCACGCGGACACACACACACACACACACACTGGCATGTATATACACACAAACACACGCGGGCATATATATATTTACACACACACACGCGCATACACACGTTTGCATACACACACACGCATGCACGCATACGTACGGACACACACACACACACACACACACACACACACACACACACACACACACACACACACACACACACACACACACACACACACACACACACACACACACACACACACACACACACACACGCGGGCATAAACACACGCGGGCATAAACACACGCGGGCACGCACACGCGCGAGCTGACATACACACACGCGTGCGTTGACATACACACACACGATGAGAGGCGCAGGCAAATGCAAGTGGACGCACACTCATGTGCAGAAGCGTGCAGGAGGACACGCGCAGACACTCTGCCTCATGTGTGCACGAGGCAGAGTGAAGGGCAGAGCGGTCCAGGGGGCTCCCGGAGCTCCTAGTCCCGCCTCCTCCGCAAGGTCAGGTCCAAGGTTTTATTGGACAGTTCAGATCTGTGTAATGCTCCATCAGATGTACATTTTAAAAGAAAATAAGACTCATTGGTTTGTTTTAGAGAATCTGGTTTTAATATTCAACGATAATAATAATAATTAATAATATAATGATACAAATATATATATCAGCCCTGTGTGCAAGCATTTGTTTCTGTGTGAACTCAAAGGGTACAAGGTGCTTTTGGCCTCTGAGTGAGCAGGTGTCACTTATTCACAATAATCACGTCATAATCAACCATTAGTCTAATCATTAATGCCTGCGCTGATAGGCAAGTTCCCCGTATCACACCAAGCTCAACATTCTATTTCTAGATAAGACTTGATGCAACAGGCCTGCTTACTACAATGTTAACAAAAAAACGATTATTGAAATACACATTTCTGTCATTTGCGCAACATCCTTGCACTTCAATCAACCGTGACTGGTACCATGACAACTTCTGCTACTTATTTAAACTTTTTTTAAAATATTTTTATTTTTATTATCTTATTACTTTATCTTGTATTGTTGCTGCGATTTGGCTGTGGAGGAACCAATCCGAAGAATTTGAATCTTGTGTAGTTAGTGTACAGTAAGATGTAATAAAAGCAATTCTGATTCTGATGCTTTTAGTGTTTTAAACTCTGCAGCACTTTTAAAACCACTTTTTAAACCGTTTTCTCATGAGCATCTGCTAATCTGCACCATCACCATGACACATTTAACCAGGCCCTGTTTCTTCGCTGGCGTTCCAACGAGCCACCGAAAGATTTACAGGAACTGCGTCGATAACAACAAACATATACGCTATCTCTCTCGAGTTGTGAAAACCACACATTTGACAGTTTGTTCTCTCTCTCGTGTGTCTGTTGGTATCAGCCCATCTGCCACAGCTCTGAACCTCCCAAGGTCTTCTCAGTATTCAGCGGTGCTCTAAAGAAATGCTTGGAATACTGGCTTTTCCTGCACCTTCAGGGGGCGACAGTAGCTCAGGAGGTAGAGCGGGTTGACTGGTAACCTGAGGGTTGCTAGTTGGATCCCCGGCTCATCCTAGCTGAGTTTCGAGGTGTACCTGAGCGAGACGCCTCACCCTGACTGCTCCTGACCAGCTGGCTCTCGCCCTGAGGCGTCGACTCCGCCGTCGGTGTTTGATTGAGTGAATGAATGGTTGTAAGTCGCTTTGGATAAAAGCGTCAACAAAATCCCCTAAATATATATATATATATATATATATATGTTTTTTTTCTTAAAACACCTTAAATTCCATGTAGGCCTTTTATGTTTCATAATTTCCCTCGTTTTGGACAGGGTCTGTTCCTGCATCTTAAAACACCTTAAAATCGATGAAGGCTGGTCCATGTTTCAATCATTTCCTGTGTTGTGGACTGGGTTTATCTGGTACTATGGGCCGTAATGTATGCTAATTACACAGGAACATCATTCTGGTTCCACAGGGCTTGTGGACATATATTCGCCAATATATCACATGTACACACACACACACACACACACACACACACACACACACACACACACACACACACACACACACACACACACACACACACACACACACACACACACACACACACACAGGTGTTTGCTCCATGTGTTTAAACATGGAGCAAAGGCAGAGCAGTGTCCATCCCCCAGGCTTCTAACTCTCTCTCTCTCTCTCTCTCTCTCTCTCTCTCTCTCTCTCTCTCTCTCTCTCTCTCTCTCTCTCTCTCTCTCTCTAGCTTCCCCCTTCCTGGAGGCAACAGCAGGCCCATACGGTTCGAGCCGCCAATGCTGGACTTCCACGAACAGTGAGTAGCTAACCGCTAGTCAGCAAGCGTAGCATTTGATCTACGTTAGCTGAACCATTCGTGCTGAGTGTACGTAAAGGGTTGCGTATTCAGTTAACATAGCTCAAAAGCTACATACAAAGCTACACGTTGGTTAGCGTACGTACTCACAAAGCGTAAGTACGCTAAGCAACACATAGCAAACCAACATGTAGCAACACATAGCTTTTCAGCTACGTTAACTGAATTAACTAGCGTCAAAGCAAAGGACATCACAATGCATCTTTTGACAAATGCGCAGTAGTCAAAGTGAACTTTATTGTTGATTACACCGTGCAACAAGTAATTACACAAAAAAACAACAAATAAACCACATATACAGACAGACATAGTGCATACATTATACATTATACATATATTGTTCTGCTGTATGTTATTCAGGTGCAATAATAAAGGTGCAATATAGTAAAGTGCAAAAGTAGGCATCAAGTTTATTATTATGATTATTATACTGCCCCTGGTTCTGCTAATGTCAGACCCATTGAGTAAGTAGAAAGTGTGTCTTTGGCTCCAAATAGTAAACATCCATACATCAAACTGTGTGAGCTTAAGCAGTTTACTCAGACAAAGGTACATTATTCCCTCTGTGTGTTTTGGGTTGGTAAATGTTTGCATTGCAGCTGCTTTGCATTAAATGCAAATCTCTAATTCACAGCATTTTAATAACATCTGCTCCCATTAAAGTCAACCTGCCCCTGGGGCCTGTGTCTCTGCAAACTGCTAAAGCACACACACTTTGATGTATTGGTGTTTATTATCATGAGGCAAAGACACAGCTTTCATCAATAATCACCCGATGTAAAACTGTTACTGAATACTAATGGCGTGTGTGTGTATCTCTATCTGTGTGTGTTTGTCTTTATCTCTATCTGTGTGTTTGTGTGTGTGTGCGTCTCTCTCTCTATCTGTGTGTGTATCTCTATCTGTGTGTGTCTCTCCCTCTATCTGTGTGTGTGTCTCTATCTGTGTGTCTCTCCCTCTATCTGTGTGTGTCTCTCTCTGTCTATCTGTGTGTGTGTTCCCAGGCCGGTGGGGATGCCCAAAATGGAAAAAGTTTATTTGCACAATCCCAGCCCAGAAGAAATCAGCCTGATTTCGATATCAGCCACAACGGCGCATTTCCACGCGTCGTTTTTTCAGAACAGGGTAAGGACCCCCCCCCTCCCCCCCGTGCTCTGACTAACGACTCCTCCTCATGTGGGGTCCGTGGCCCCGCTGTGTGTTTTTAAATGCTACCGCACCATGTGTTGTCTTTGAAAATCTCTCCTCAAAGTAGAGACATCTGTAGCAACCTACGGTTTAGTTCTGCCCTAAGTCGTTCTTGCATGCTAGTTGTCTGTTTTGTTTCAAATAAAGTTATGCTACTCACTCACTCACTCACTCACAGAAACACACTCACTCACAGAAACACACTGACTCACTCAAAGAAACTCACTCACTCCCACACTTACATCCTGGCACTTAATATACGGACATATTGTATGTCACACTTAGTTATAGTACTTTGTTGTGTAGCATCTTATCCTGGCTATCTTGGTTGTTGACGGGAAACGGGTTAAACTAGTGTTGTTAGTGCTTGTCACTTGGTTCTATGAACATCCTTACCACAGTGATATATTGTTGATTTTCTTTTCTACTTATTGTAAGACGCATGGATAAAAGTGTCTGTTAAATGTAAACATTGAAACTGCCCTGACTCTCGCTCCTTCTCCTGTCTCTCCCCAGATAATCCCGCCGGGGGGGAACACGTCGTTCGACGTGGTGTTCCTGGCGCGGGTGGTGGGCAACGTGGAGAACACATTATTTATTAACACCTCCCACCACGGGGTCTTCACATATCAGGTGGGTCCCCGTCGCCATCATCATCATCATCATCATCATCATCATCATCATCATCATCATCCTGTCGCTTGGAGAGTTTTACGTTTACATATCATTAGCCGCATAGCATAATCGATATTATCATATCATACTCTTCAGCCATAGGCTAGTTAATTATCATACTCTACAGCCATTGGTTGTTTAATTATCATACTCTACAGCCATTGGTTGTTTATTTATCATCTCTTCAGCCATTGGTTGTTTATTTATCATAGTTTTCAGCCATTGGTTGTTTATTTATAATACTCTACAGCCATTGGTTGTTTAATTATCATCTCTTCAGCCATTGGTTGGTTATTTATCATAGTCTTCAGCCATTGGTTGTTTATTTATCATACTCTACAACCATTTGTTGTTTAATTATCATCTCTTCAGCTATTGGTTGTTTATTTATCATAGTCTTCAGCCATTGGTTGTTTATTTATCATACTCTACAGCCATTGGTTGTTTAATTATCATCTCTTCAGCTATTGGTTGTTTATTTATCATAGTCTTCAGCTATTGGTTGCGAGGGGTTGGACATAATATCTATACAGCGATATATCGTCGCCTTCTTATTGCAATACGAGAATCGATTCACTGCCGCTAAATATCGATATAATTAATATTTTCTTGTTGTTTTTTAAGAATTTCTATTGCATTTTTATGCTTTATTCGTAAATAGTTAGACAGGAAATATAGCCCCAAATATCGTAATTTATATCGTGAACCTGTCGTATTCTCGTATTTTGGGCAAATTGTGATTTCTAACCTAAATCTACTCTCTTAACGCTAGTGATTCACTGCGCCTCATCGGCTGAATCCTAAGCCTTGACCTGTGACCCCCTTACCTTGACCTTTGACCCCCAGGTGTTTGGCGTGGGGATCCCCAACCCATACCGGCTCCGCCCCTTCATCGGGGCGAGGGTCCCGGTCAACAGCAGCTTCTCCCCCCTAATCAACATCCACAACCCCCACAGCGAGCCGCTACAGGTGAGGAGGGAGGGAGGGAGGGAGGGAGGGAGGGGGGAAAGTGAGGAGGGAGGGAGAGGGAGAGAGAGCTTCTTCCCCCTCATCAACATCCACAATCCCCACAGTGAACCACTGCAGGCGAGGAGGTGGAGTGAGGGAGAGAGTGGGGAGGGGGAGAGAGGGGAAGAGGGAGTTGGTGTGAGATGGAAACACACAGAGGGAGACAGACGGACAAAGACAGAGAGAGAGAGAGAAAGAATACTTTCAGTCTCTCTCTTTCCGTCTTGCTTAGATATAGATTACATATAATGCACTGAAATGTTAACAGTCGGCTCCATGCTAAGAACACACAACAAAGACTGACACAAAACAACCGACAAGTGCGGTTGCTCAAATAGATTTATAGATATCTCTATCTCTATATATCTCTATCTCTATTATAAATATATATCTATATGTATATGTCTCTACACTGAATGCATGAATGCATGTATGACTGACCTCCTTTGTCCCCAGGTGGTGGAGATGTACTCCAGTGGGGGGGACCTCCATCTAGAGCTGCCCACGGGGCAGCAGGGGGGCACAAGGCACTTATGGGTGAGAGCTCACTCGCTCACTCACTCACTCACTCACCCAATCAACCGCACACACACATATACAAGCGTGCCCAAATATACTCACTCACTCACTCGTTCAATTGATCACTCACTCAGTCACTTACTTGCTCGCTCGCTCACACACAAATACAAACGCACACACTCACACACATCAGCAAGCACGCAAACACATACACAGACACACACACACACACACCAGGAACAGAGCTGCCTTGTGTCCGTCCGTAGCACATGCTGTGAGTCGCAGCTCATTTCATCAGACTGCTGCTGGTCTTAAAGGAAAGTACATGTTTCAAATAGCCTCCAACCAAAGTGAGTGTCCTGCAAATCCCTGAGTGATCTGAGATCATGCAGAAGCTGGTCCGGCGAGGTTCCTCTGCGGCCTATTGTCAGCACAAATACTCACTGCTGCATTACTGTCACTCAAATTCAATTTTATTTGTTCAGTCCTTAATCACAGGCCAAGTCTCAAAGGCTTCACAGGTCGTATATTTATCCCCCCGACCCTAGCCCCCCAAAGGGCAAGAAAAAACTTAATTAGCAAGGAAGAAATCTTGAGGAGGAACGTAGAGTGGTGGACCCCTTCTTCCAGGCATGATCAGGAGTGCAATGGGTGCCATGATTTACGTACACACATACATACCTACATATACAGTATATACAGGCAAAGCATTTTAGATCTGTGATGGGGGCTTGCCGGTCCCGACAACTGCGTAGTTTTGGCACCCCTGGATTCTCCCTTGCTGACTACGCCCTCCTCCCTCCCTCCAACCCCAACAGGAGATCCCTCCGTTTGAGACCAAGGGGGTGATGCGGGCCAGCTTCTCCTCGCGAGAGGCCGACAACCACACGGCCTTCATAAGGATCAAGACCAACGCCTCGGACCCCGACCAGTTCATCATCCTGCCTGTGGAGGTGGAGGTCACCGCCGGTACGACCCCCCGTGTCCCAGACCCCCGGGGGTCACCAGTCTCTCCGGAGGGGTTGAGGGCTTACGGGTTTAGGGGGAGGCTCTGATTGGTCGAGGAGGATGGGTTGAGGGCCGAATTGTGTTGTAGTGGTGGTGGACATGAAGGGCCCTATTTTAACGGTCTGAAACGCAAGTGAGAAGCGCCAAGCGCAAGTAGCTTTGTGGGCGGTTCTATGGCGATGTCGCTATTTTACCGGCGCAAAAATGACTCTTGCGCCCGGCGCAAATCTAAAAACGGTTGGCCTAATTACCCTTTGGTGTGGTTTGGGCATAACGTGCAATAAACCAATGAGAGTGCCAGCTCCCATCCCCTTTAAGAGCCATGAGCGCATTTGAATCTGACGAGTTGATATTTTGACAACGCGTCTGCAGTCTCCGATGAGACTGATGCACATGAATTTCAAACTTCAAATGGCTCAGTTTATGGCCAAATAATATGGCCTAATTCACACATGGAATAAGGTTTTCTTCCACAACTTCAGAAAAACTGAGTCCTCAAATAAATTTCGGCAAGAAAAACTTAACACACATGATATGCGGTAACTGTAGTTCTATTTATTGATATACGCAATACATTATCTTATCAGTATTGTATGCATTATCGTTATTGACTTGTGTTTCTAATATGCATGTGTCCCCCCGTTAATATACATTGCCATGGACTGTATTATGCGTTACGTTTTTAGTTTGCGTGTGTTTAAACAGATGGACGCACACACGCGCACCCGCATTCATTCATTCTTTTTAACACTCACTCGCGGTAAAACAATGTTTTCTTACGATCAAATACTCATCAATCCTAAAAGTTATGGCCATGTACACGATGTCTGTGTCAAGAAAGTGTCTTATTACCGCTATATCAGCTGTTCTTTTCCAAATAATTTACCAAGAATGTGTGGCTAGGTAGATGAGAGAGGCAAAGTGTATGCGCGAGGTGCGCAAGCAACATTATGCATGCACCCTTAAAATAGCATCTGAACAACGCGCCACTGACTTTAAACCAGGTATTTCCTGGTTTGTGGCGCAAGTGGTTTCTGAAACTGCAAAATAGCACCAGGGAACGTTTGCGCCAGAACACGCCTCCTCCTTTCATCGAACCGCCCCTTGGGGCCCAAGATCATTCCCTAATTTACCGACACGTGGCGCAGGAGGGAAAAGAACGCTCTGCGCCAGTTGCAAACTAGCAACAACACATGCGCCAGTGAGAGTCAATTGCGCCGGATGCAAGATAGAGCCCGAAGTCTGACTGTCGGTCTGTCTCTCTCCCTCTCTTTCTCTATCTATCTCTCTCGCGCTCTCTCTGTCTCTTTGTAAGTCTGTTTATGGGGAGTTTGAGGTCCTTCTCTCATCACAAGTGACGAATCTGGCTGCTGTGATCTCTGCTGTGATTCTCTCTCTCTCTTGCTCTCTCTCTCTCGCTCTCTTGCTCTCTCTCTCTCTTGCTCTCTCTCTCTCTCTCACTCTAGCTCTCTCTCTCGCTCTCTCTCACCTACATTGCTATTGTCACTCTGAACCGGGGTTGGTTCTGACTCTGCTTGTGTCTGGTTGGTCCACAGCTCCTGGGATATACTCCTCCATAGAAATGTTAGACTTCGGTACTCTCCGCTCACAAGGTAACGCAGCCCTCCCTCAGACACGCCCATCCAAACCTTCCATAACAGCTCAGGATGTATTGAGGTTTGATGTTTGTGTACCAGGGTGTAGAGGTGTGTGTGTGTTTGTGTACCAGGGTGTAGAAGTGTGTGTGTGTGTGTGTGTGTACACCAGGGTGTAGCGTTGTGTGTTGGGAAGAGATAAGTAGACAAAGTCAATGTGTTTTCTTTCATGTTCAGTGATGATGATGTGTGTGTTTGTCATCTTGACTCTCACTCGGATCGTCGCCCTCTACAGATAAAGTGATGATGATGTGTGTGTTTGACGTCTTGACTCTCACTCTGATCGTCGCCCTTTACAGATAAAGCGAAGCAGTTGAATTTACACCTGCTCAACTCGGGCTCAAAAGACGTGCAGATTACGGTGAGTGGTCCGACACAACGTCTCTCTCTCTCTCTCTCTCTCTCTCTCTCTCTCTCTCTCTCTCTCTCTCTCTCTCTCTCTCTCTCTCTCTCTCTCTCTCTCTCTCTCTCTCTCTCTCTCTCTCTCTCTCTGCCCAGCCGGAGACATTTGAACTCAAAGTCGCCTACTAACTAGGATGGGTTTCATCTTAGACATTGCCACTTTAACAATATAGAATACATTATGAACCATTCATAGTCTTCACTATAAGCCTGTAGTGAGTGTCTCCGGCTAGCCATCCTTTTCTATTAGTAGAATGAAAGATAGATTAAAATGCAACGGTGGTGCTAAAGGTTAAACCTTGCTGTTGTCTTGTTCTGAGTCCTAATCGCGAACTCTTCTGTTCCGATCTCTGCCAGAGTATCAGAGCCAGTCCGGCCAACGAGGCCGTCACGATAGACTTCAAGGCAATCACGCTCAAAGCCGGGGAAAATAAATATACCAAAGTCGCAAGTATTAGTTTTGATGGTAGGTTGAAAAACGGGAACTCCTTGATACACTTGGTGTGTGTGTGTGTGTGTGTGTTTGTCTGTGTGTCTGTGTGTGTGTCTCTGGATGTGTGTGACTGTGTGTGTCCCTATGTTCATGTGTGTTTAGCAAGGTACACTGTTAGCTAAGTTACACTCTTAGCATAGGTACATTGTTGGCATTGTTGTTGTTAGAATTGCTGGCATTGTTGTCCTTAGCATTGTTGGGATTGTTGTTGTTAGCATTGTTAGCATGCTTTGTGTTTGTGTGTTTCTCCTCCCAGCCTCCAAGGTCCAGAAGGCGTCGCAGTCATTGGGGAAAATTACCGTCAAAGCAAAAGAGAAGAGCTACTCAAAGCTGGAGATACCGTACCAGGCTGAGGTCCTGGACGGGTAAGTGTGTGTGTGTGTGTGTGTGTGTGTGTGTGTGTGTGTGTGTGTACCAGGGTGAAGAGGTGTGTTAGGGCTGGGCACTATGGACCAAAAGTCATATCTCGATATCTTTAAGCAGAATGTCGATATAAGATAAATATCGATATTTGTTGACGCAGTAACATAGTTGCTCTTGCCGCGCTCCAACTCGTCATTCTACATCGGTGGCGCCGCTGTGCTCTCATTTCCAGCCTGCCTGCGTCGCTGTGCTTGTTGACCTGCCTTGCTGGGGGGGTGCTGGCCCTGTTGCTAGGTTATTTGTTTATGTTATATGTTTGGGTCTCGCGGAGTGAGAAACCGTTAAGTTAGTTACCGTGGAGTTACCGTTATTACTATACCTACCTGCCGTTTGTGTTTACTGTTACTATTCCTACCGTTCGGAATTGCATACAGTTTGATGGTTAAATAAACCGTGGACTAGACACTGCCTCTGCCTCGTATTTGAGAACATTACAATATAATATATAATATCACGGCCAAAAGCTGTGTGCGGCTCCGGAATATTATGAATCATTACGACTGCGTCGGGCTCTCCGATGTCTCTGGTTCTTCCTCTTCCTCATTAATCTGAAGCACAGAATTTAATCACGACATGGAGCGACACCCGCCAAGGGTGTCCGGGAGTCCGCAATAATTTTGGGACAATTGTTGTACTGCCTTTATCGGAATAAAAAATATTTAATATCGAGACAGCTTAAGATTTTGCTTCGTGCATGCATTTTTGAGCACTCTTCATATTGCATCTTGTGGTGATGCTGCAAGTGATAGAAGAGGTTGGTCGTACTCAACCCTTTAGTTGCGACAGATTTGTAGCACTCTCTACAAATATACCAGATTCTGTAATTCGTTGGACACCTTGAACCCAAACCATTCCCAAACTATGAAGCCATTTGTCTTCCGCTTACATACAAGCTCATCGGCGCCGTGTTTGCCGGCGGACTCCGGATCCCAGTGACGTGAGTGGAAGGGAGGCCGGGCTGCGTCAGAGTTACGAAATAGCAGGGGGCAGGAGCGGTTCGAAACTGCTGTTATTTGGAACAAATGTGCTGTACTTTCAACGCAAATTAAACTATATTACGATGTTGACGATAGCGTCTCTTTCCATATCTCGTTTGAAAAAGTATTGATATATTTAATACATCGATATATCGCCCAACCCTATTGTGTGTGTGTGTGTGGAGGGGAACTTTTCGTAAAAAGCTTAAAAATTGTGTGCACAAATACGAAAACCTACAGACTGATAAACAGCGCAATAACATAAAGGAGAAATAAAACAAATATGAGTCATGTGATTCATGATTCTCTGTTGTAGTTTTACTGATAATTTGAGAAATGACTGGTTCTTCCTCTTTCTCTTTGGTGTTTGTGTGTGTATGTGTGTGTCCCTGTGCGTGTCTGTCCCTGTTTGTGTGTCTTTGTATGTCCCTGTGTTTGTGTGTTTTGTCTGTCCACTCTTGTGTGTGTATGTTTATGTCCCTGTGTATGTATGTCCCTGTGTGTGTTCCTCTCTCTGCCTCTGTCTCTCTCTTTCTCCCTCTCTCTCTGTCTCTCTCGCTCTCTCTGTCTCTTTCGCTCTCGCTCTCCCTCCCTCCCTCTCTCTCTCTCCCCCTCCCTCCCCCACCCCCCCTCTCTCTCTCTCAGGTATCTGGGCTTCGACCATACCGTCACCCTGTTCCACATCCGTGACAGCGTGACGGAGGTGCTGGTGAAACCCATCCACCTTACCAACACCTTCCACTTCGCCATCCGCGTGCACCATGTAGCCCTACCTGACGACGCCAGCGCCATGTTCAAGGTTACACCACCACCTGCACCACCCACAACTCCACCACCACAAACACCAACACCTCCCTTAAAGCCACCAGCACCACTACCACTTTCACAACTACTACCACCACCAGTACACCACCACACTCACACCACCACCACCACCACCACCCACAACACAACCACCAGTAGCAACAGCACCACCACTAACTCCACCACTATCACCATCACCTTGACCACAACCACCACCCTAAACACCACCGCCAACCCCAACACCACCTTAAACACTAACACCACCAACATCTGCACCAGCCCTTGCACATCCACCACCACCATCACACCACCACCACTTTCAGTACTACTACCAGCACCACCACCGTCACTATCTCCTCGACCACAACTACACTACCACCACTACACTACATTACAAGCACCATGAACACCCACAACACCACCACTTCCAAATGCACACACACAGGGATAAAAACACACACACACACACACACACACACAGGGACAGACATTTAGTTTGCTAACGTAAACTCCTAGCAAAGCCACACTGTTAGCGAAGGCGCATTCGTGAATGTCAGCTAACAACGCCCACGGAGAGAGCTAGCTTACCTAGCATTGTTATTTGTCGATAGCATCGTTAGCCTACTCCTGACCCCCCCCACCGCTGTGCCTCCAGGTGCTGAACTTCACGGACCCCGTCCTCATCCCCTCCCAGGGGTCCCTGTACATCTTCTCCTTGGAGTTCCGCCCGCTGCGGCCCTCCACCCACGTGGACAGCAACATCCTGCTGGTCACCAATGCCTCCAAGTTCCACCTGCCCATCAGGGCCTACACCGGCTTCCTGGAGGTAACTGCGGCGACAAAGCCTCAGCATCCGAAGCTCGGAGTCGTGCAAGTGCAACGTTTGTGTGTTGTCCGTGCGCAGCCTCAGCATTCGTAACAACCGACGATCTGAATAGAAAGTGACCAACATTTGTGCGAAGAATGTGTGTGAAGTTTGTGAGACGTTTGTGAGGCGTTTGCGACATCACGCGGTGAAACTAAGGGGATGGTGTTACGCCACGGGGTTTGTGTGTATTTTTGTGTAAGAGCATGGAAACCCCACCCGGGCCCGACTGAACCTGACCCGGCCCGGCGGTACCCGACGGGCCGGGTCTGGTACCGTCAAATATTTAGAAGTGATACTCGTGTTCGGGTCGGCCGGTCACATCTGCGCGATAAGGAGTTGGAATTGGCGTGGGCGTTGCTTTTGTGTAGACGTTTCATAGGCTGTCCTGAAGGACCTCAGAACCTCTTGTGTAATTTTGTGGAATTTATCGTTATCGTGGCATTTTTGTTGGGCCTATTCGAATTTAAATTGGTTATGATTCTGTGTGACAAGCGCGAGCACTCGTGTGCTCGCTGTTCACGCGCGCGCTTGTCGCCCTCATGTGTTGACGTTTCCAAATGCCTTGCAGTTGTTTAAGAAAGGCGTGCTTTCATACACACAAACGTAAACTTGTCATTAGTATGAGAAAAATAGACTTTAACTGTGTCGGGCTCGGGTCGGGCTCGGACATATATATCTTGATGCCTGTTGGGCTCGGGTTGGGCTCGGTTACTTCTCTGGACGTGGGCCGGGCTCGGACAGGAAAAGGCGGCCTGTTCCGCGCTCTGGTGTGTGTGTGTGTTTTTGTGGGTCCCTGTTTGTGTCCCTGTGTGTCTCTTTGTGAGTATGTGTGTTTCCCTTTCTGGAGGTAACCTTGAAGCAAATAAATTAGTGCTTAGTTTGTTCAATGAAAAAAAGTCCCTGCTTTCACTTATTTAATTCATCATTTCTTTTTATATTCATAAACAGGGTGCGATTTGCCGGTGGGGATGGTGGGGATTATCCCCCCCTCTGGTTTACACGTCCTACCCTCTGCTGAATTATTTTTATCCTCGGTGGGGATAAAAATTATCCCCCCCACCCAAAGTATTTTCACCATTACATCGTAATAATTAACAACCAAAATACACAGGGTCCCTCTTCATTTTGAAACATTTTAAAATGTTTCTCAAAATTATCCCCCCCTCTGGTTTTTTCACAAATCGCACCCTGTTCATAAATATATAAATGAATGAGTGCTTAGCCTCTAAAATGGAACAAGTCCTGTTTTCATTCATTGAATTCATTATTGCTTTTCTATTCATAAATGTTTACATTAATACATAAGCTTGTAGTGGGAGTCGACGTGTTTCTAACGGTGTCTCCCCCTCCTCCCTCGGTGTCTCCCCGCCCCCCCCCCCCCCCCCCCCCCAGCCGCTGGCTCTCCCTCCCAGCCTGAACCCCCGGTTCCTGGACTTTGGGGTCCTGAGCGCCACGGACACCAGCAGCATCCTGCTGACTGTCTTCAACAGCAACCCCATAGAGGTGAGTCAGTGAGTCAGTGAGTCAGTGAGTCAGTGAGTCAGTCAGTCAGTCAGTCAGTCAGTCAGTCAGTCAGTCAGTCAGTCAGTCAGTCAGTCAGTCAGTCAGTCTGTCTGTCTGTCTGTCTGTCTGTCTGTCTGTCTGTCTGTCTGTCTGTCTGTCTGTCTGTCTGTCTGTCTGTCTGTCTGTCTGTCTGTCTGTCTGTCTGTCTGTCTGTCTGTCTGTCTGTCTGTCTGTCTGTCTGTCTGTCTGTCTGTCTGTCTGTACTCACTCACTCACTCACTCACTCACTCACTCACTCACTCACTCACTCACTCACTCACTCACTCACTCACTCACTCACTCACTCACTCACTCACTCACTCACTCACTCACTCACTCACTCACTCACTCACTCACTCACTCACTCTGTCTTCACTCACTCACTCACTCACTCACTCACTCACTCACTCAAACTAGTGTGGTCACCATACCAGATTTATGGCTTTGATACCATACCATGTTGTATGTTTATTATTTTAATGTTGAACAAAAAAAAAATGTGGGTGGGGCTTAACAGCGCTGCAGGCCATTCATTGGTCGATTCCAAATTGGGCGGGAAAATCGGTTGGCATAAACGATGCCTTAACTTATGTATCACCTGTCTCTCCCCCCCAGCTGGTGCTGCGGCCGTGGCAGGTGACGGGGGAGAGTGTGGTGGTGGAGCTGCTGAAGACGGAGCGGGGGAACCGCACCAGCCTGCTGAGCCGCTCCCGGGAGCTGCTCAACGCCACCGCCTCCACGCACAAAACGGTACCCGCCCACCCCCCCCACCCCCTCATCCATCGTCCCCATGACAATTCTCTCTGAGTCTGACCTCCTAGGCGTCCTGAGCATTCGCTCTCACTCTCTCGTGCTCGCACTCTCTTGTTCTCGCTCTCTCTCTTTCTTTCTCTTTCTGTGTCCATACCTCCCACCTCTGTCTCACTCATCCCTCTCTGTCCCTCTCTCTTTCTCTCTCTCTTTCCCCCTCCCTCCCTCCCTGACCTCTGACCTCTAGGTGATCCTGGCCTCGGGGTACTATGCCGTGTTCCCTCCCTCCCTCCCTCCCTTCCTCCCTCTCTCTCTTGTTCTCGCTCTCTCTCTTTCTTTCTCTTTCTGTGTCCATACCTCCCACCTCTGTCTCACTCATCCCTCTCCGACCTCTCTGTCTCTCCCTCCCTCCCGTCCTCCCTCTCTGACCTCTGACCTTTTGACCTCCAGGTGATCCTGGCCTCGGGGTACTTTGCCGTGTTCCCTCCCTCTCTGACCTCTCTCTGTGACCTTTGACCCCCAGGTGATCCTGGCCTCGGGGTCCTATGCCGTGTTCCCTCCCTCTCTGACCTCTCTCTGTGACCTTTGACCCCCAGGTGATCCTGGCCTCGGGGTCCTATGCCGTGTTCCCTCCCTCTCTGACCTCTCTCTGTGACCTTTGACCCCCAGGTGATCCTGGCCTCGGGGTCCTATGCCGTGTTCCCTCCCTCTCTGACCTCTCTCTGTGACCTTTGACCCCCAGGTGATCCTGGCCTCGGGGTACTATGCCGTGTTCAGGGTCACCCTGTCCGCCCGGGGACTGGAGGGCCACTACAACGCCGCCATACACATCACCACCGACTATGAGGTACCACCGGCCCACAGCTGAGTGTGTGTGTGTGTGTGTGTGTGTGTGTGTGTGTGTGTCCCGTTTGTGCCAGTTTGTGTCTTCCCACTGCCTGTCTGTCTGCATGTTTGTGTGTCTTTCAGCCTGTTGGTGTGTGTCCTATTAGTGTGAGTATGTCTGTCCCATGTGTGTTGTTCTTGTCTCATCCCACCGTGTGTGTGTGTGTGTGTGTGTCTTCCTCTCTGTCTTTGTGTGTGTCTGTCTACATGTTTGTGTCCTCTTAGTGTGTGTGTGTCTGTAGCACATTTGCGTGTTTTTTATTTTTTCTACATTTGCATTAGATAATGATGCTGAGAGTGTGTCTAACGTTGTGTTCGGTCAACAGATTCTCACCGTACCGGTGAAGGCGGTCATCGCCGTGGGAACCCTCACCAGCCACCCCAAACACATCGTACTACCCCCGTCGTTCCCGGTAGGTGCTGCTAATAAAGCTTTTAGTTTATTTTCTGGACCGCAGAACGCTGCTCAGGGAATCAGACCGCTAGGACGTTTTGTGCAGAATAAATACATTTTTCGTAGTTGTATTGCTTCCAGATTGTGGGTATTTCATGGGTTCAGTAGTGAATTGTGGGTATTCAGTGGTGTATTGTGGGTATTCAGTAGTGCATGTGTGTATATTGTGGGTATTCAGTGGTGTATTGTGGGTATTTAGTTGGTATTCAGTGGTGTATTGTGTGTATTCGGCAGTGTATTGTGGGCATTTTGTGGGTATTCAGCAGTGCATTGTGGGTATCCAGTAGAGGAGAGCCCTGACCTTTGCCCTGACCTATACCCCGACCTCTGCTCTGACCTTTGACCTCTGACCCCTCTTCCAGGGAAAGACAGTCCACCAGAGCTTCAGCATCATCAGCTCCTTCTCCCAGCGGGTGAAGCTACTGCACATCCGCTCGCTGAGCGACGACAAGCGCTTCTTCTACCGCAGGCTGAAGACCAGCCGGGACGAGCTAGAGCCCAAGAGGAAGTCCAAGGTACTGGCACGCCTGAACGCCCTCTGTCTGTCACTCTGTCTGTCTGCCCCTCTGTCTGTCCAAGAGGAAGTCCAAGGTACCGCCAGGCTGTCTGTCCATCTGTCCATCCCTCCTCCCATCTCTCCATCCCTCCTCCCATCTCATCTATCCGTCTCTCTCTCTCTCTCTCTCTCTCTCTCTCTCTCTCTCTCTCTCTCTCTCTCTCTCTCTCTCTCTCTCTCTCTCTCTCCCTCAATCTGTCCCATCACTGTGTCTCTGTGTCCCTCTCCCATCCCTCTCTCCCTCCCTCCATTCTCCCATCACGCCAACCCTCCACGTCTCCCTCCCTCCTGTGTTTCGTAGTTTGAATGTCTTAATATTCAGCGCCCCTTGTGTTTTGTTTTTTTTCTCAGGTGGCAAAGATATATTTTGATGCCAGCCTGCAGTGTGGGGACTACTGCTACGTGGGCCTGCCCTTTATTCTGAAATGTGAGTCCGTCCTGCTCACAAAATATGAAATTGTATTCAAAAATATGTTTGATATTTCATATCTCATTGGAGTCATATACATGTAATAGCTGTGTGTGAATATTGACATTTTGCTTTTATTATCTACAAATCCCTTACAATAATATTTAAAAATATTTATATTTTTTAAAATTAGAAATATAATTTCAACTCGACATTTATATTTGTAAATCATGTCCACACTTTAGTATTTTCTCCACCACTAAGCAGGCAACACATCACTCTTTCACCTTGATTGTGTTGGAGTGGAGAGAAATACTAAAGTATGGACACATGAAAGTATGGACACATGACCGTACATTCATGTATCCATACTTTAGTATTTTCTCTATCAATATGCAGGCAAAACATCACTCATTCCCCATGACTGTGTAACTTAAGTTAAGTGTATTTTCACTTAACTTAACCAGGGTTAGGGTAGAGATACTGCGGGTTTAAGTTCTTAAGATCATCTTGACTAAGCACTAAGGAGCTAATTGAAGTGTGGCCGTATAACAGTGTGGCCACCCTTAAGGGTAGGGTCCAGTGATGGTGAGTGACCCCAGCTGCTGTGTGTTTCAGCGGAGGCCCCGGGGCCCGGGTTGGCCCTGCAGGAGGACATGTGGGACGCAGACGTGGACCTCTACCAGATGTTGAACAAGAGGTGGAAGGCCCTCAAGGAGAGCTCCCAGCACATGTAGGTCTCCTTAACTTAACTAAGGTTCCCTTACAGGTATGGTATGTGTATGTTCAACATCTATGTTTCAATAACTCTCTCTGTCCGTCTGTCTCTCTCTCCCCTCCTCCTCCACCCTCTCCTCCTCCACCCTCTCTCTCTGTCTCTCTGTCTGTATCTCTGTGACCACCTCTCTCTCCTCCCCCCCTCCTCCACCCTCTCCTCCTGCTCCTCCTCCCCCCTCAGAGCGGAGGCGGTGTTCGAGGCCAACGCCGACCTCCAGAAGAACATGCAGACGCGCGTCCTGGCCCAGCTCAAGTGGCCGTCCATCATCAACTCCTCCAGACACGTCATCTTCCCCCTCACCTCCATCAACAGCTCCTCGGTCAGACACACAGACACAGCGGCATACAAGAGACTCACCTATTATGCTTTTTCGACTTTTATGATCTATAAACGTTGTTATAATGATTTATAGGCATGTTTAACCATACTAAATTGTCAAATAATGACGTACATGCATTTAGACGTATTCCCTGCTGACCGTTTGGGGTGGCTGTACAGAGCTCTAAACACTAGGGACGCCAGTCGCAATTCACTTGTTCAAATATCCAGGATTTATCTACGTAGAACAATCCGGATTTTCCATGTATGGTAATGCTGCAACATGCTCTTCCGGAAGGTAACCAATCACAACGGAGTGGGGTTGGCAGGAAGGGGGCGAGAGGGCGGAGAAGGACGAAGCCGAGTGTTGACAGAGAATGCTGAAAGCGCCCAGATGAGAGGAAGAGTTTACAGAAAATCTACATAGTTTTTTGTGCTGTGATTTGTGTCAGATTGCTCTATAGGAGTCATTAATAAGAAATTAAGACCAGATAAGTAGTATAATAGGAGATCTTTAAGAGACATGAAGACGTTAAGACGTTTAGAAATCATGACACTAAGACACTATGACACCATGACGTCAAGGGAGTCTTCAGTGGGCTGACTCTCTCTGTGTCTCTGACTCTATCCCCCCCCTCCCCCTTCACCCTTCTCTCCCCCCCCCTCTCTCTCTCTCTCTCTCCCCCTCCCGCCCCCTCTCTCCCCCTCTCTCTCCAGGAGGTGGAGGTGACTCTGGAGAACCCTGCTGACAGCCGTCTCTACATTCAGATCCTCCCCCTGGCGCTCTACTCCAACCCCGCCGCTGTCACTCACACGCTGGCCCAAACGTAAGCTAAGACCCGCCCCCTTTGTATAGGGACACACCCCCTCTATAGCCAAACCTCTTCACTATCGTCTTTCATTGAAACATAGTGAGAAGGCTCAAACGTTAGCAGGGACACGCCCCCTCTGTGTAGGACCAAACCCCCTTTCTATATGGACACGCCCCCTCTGTGTATGACCAAGCCCCTCACTGTATGACCACGCCCCTTTATATAGGGACACACTCCTCTATATATGGACACGCCCCCTCTGTATAGGACCACTCACCCTTGCCATTGGGAGATACACCCAACTGTAGGGACACGCCCCCTCTGTGTAAGACCACGCCCCTTGCTAAATGGACACGCCTCCAACTGTATAGGGACACACCCCCTCTGCTACCGATATCATATGTGCAATGAGGCTAACGATATGTGACGAACGTGTGAGTAAGCGCTTTGGTTCTTGCCCTTTTTGGGGTTGTGTCCCCGTGGCTGTTCCCACTATTCTTTATTCCCCTTCCCAGTTTTCCCATGGAGCGACTTCCCAACTTTGACGCCAGCACCCTGGAGTTCCAGATCCACAGGAACCAGGTGAGTTCACCTGGGGACACTGCCAATAAAGGGAGCGTGTATGAATTGGGTGAATGTGTGTGTGAATGGGTGAATGTGTGTGTGAATGGGTGAATGTGTGTATGAATAGGTGAGTGTGTGTATGAATAGGTGAGTGTGTGTATGAATGGTGAATGTGTATGAACAGGTGAATGTGTGTGTGAATGGGTGAACATGTTTCTGCTCAACACCCTGAATGTAAACATAAAAGGTGCACCCTCTCTCCCTCCCTCCCCCCCTCCCTCCCCTAGTCGGCAGCCCCCCGGTCCTCCGGGGGTTTCGTGGAAGGCGCTCCCCGGCCCCACGTCTACAACGTTCCCCTGAACCCCGAGGAACACCGGAGGCTCAGGCTGCGCTTCTCCCCGCAGGGCAACCACACGGTGACCTCGCTGCTCATCCTCAGGTAGGGGGTCTGGGTCGGGGCTGGAGGGAGGCTAGGGTCTGCCCCACAGGGTCCTCTTGGGCTCCATATTGTGTAGAATACACACAGATGGATTTGCGGTGCACTCCCCATATACTTATTTCCTGAATAGTCTGCTATGTACTGTAGTGTTGGCCTTTCTTCTGTTTAATATCCGAAACAATACAAGACAAGAACAATATCCGATACCAATCAAAAACGAGATTTTCCAGAAGAGAAAGCGCAACAATTTAGCTGTAATTGTTGACCGCATTTCCACGTCAATTAGAAGCCACTTAACACACTTAAGTGAGTGGAGCCGTGTCCAAAGAATGTCCTCTAAGCAGTCGGCCATGATTACAGCGGGCCATAATCACACACACACTCCATAGACCACACAGCCAGAGCATAGAACAGACCGAGCGTACAACAGACCGAGCATAGAACAGACAGAGCACAGAACAGACAGAGCACAGAACAGACAGAGCACAGAACAGGCAGACAGAGCACAGAACAGGCAGACAGAGCACAGAACAGGCAGACAGCACAGAACAGACAGAGCACAGAACAGGCAGACAGAGCACAGAACAGGCAGACAGAGCACAGAACAGGCAGAGCACAGAACAGACAGAGCGCAGAACAGACAGAGCACAGAACAGGCAGACAGAGCATAGAACAGAGACACACACACAGATACAAGTAAAGACACACACGTACACGCATTCATTCTCCACACACAGAGCGTGTGTCGAAGTGCACACAGGTGTAGCTCGTTAAGTCATGATCCAATTAACTAAATTTGAGCTCCCCCACAGCGGGTCAAACTGCAGATTGTGTTACTTACAGCTTTTGTCGTACGGCCCCACGGTGTGCGTTTCACGAGGGTCATGCTGGGAATATAGCGCTGAATGTGTCGCGTGGTGGTTGTAAGGTGACGCTTTGACAAAAGCCTTCACCTCTGACCTGTGTGTGTCTGTGTGTGTGTGTGTGTCTCTCTCTATCTCTGTGTGTGTCGCTTTATCTAAATGTGTTTGTCTGTGTGTGTGTGTGTGTGTGTGTGTGTTTGTTTCTGTGCGTGTGTGTGTGTGTATGTGCACCTCTCTCTCTGTATCTCTCTATGTGTATGTGTGTCTCTCTCTGTGTGTATGTGTGTGTGTCTCTCCCCCCTCCAGGAACAACCTGACGGTGGTGGAGTTCCTGGTGGTGCAGGGCCAGGGCTGCTACGAGCGGCTGAGGCTCGGGGGGAAGTACCCGGGGCCGGGGGGCTTCCTGCGCTTCAAGATGGTGGAGTCCCACCTCAAGGAGTGCACTGACAGTAGGTCACACCCTGTGTGTGTGTGAGTGTGTGTGGTCGATGGTGTGTGTGTGTTTGTGCTCGTACACGTGTGTGTGTGTACTCCTACTTGTGTGTGTGTGTGTACTCCTACTTGTGTGTATGTGTATGTCCTCGTACGTGTTTGTGTGTTTACTTGTGTGTGTGGGATTACCCGTACATGTATGTGTGTGTTTACTCGTACGTGTGTGTGTGTGTGTGTGTGTGTGTGTGTGTGTGTGTGTGAACCCTAGGGTCATCCGAGACATCTGGTGGTTTAAAAAAGAAAATTGATAAAAATTTGTCATTCCACAGAAGATGTCAATATGACACCACTTTGTGATGAAAACAGTCTTTGCCCCCCTAAGGACACACTTTGTCCCCTTAAAGTAAATAGTTTCCCCTTAAAAGTAACACTTTGTCTCTTGAGTATTACGTCTCCTTAAGCGAACACTATTTTGCACGAAAAGCGCTTTGTCAATAAAGTTGTCTAGCTCATTTCACGCCATCGTTCCTAACCCCCACCATGCCCGTGGTGAATTTGTATTTTATTTGTATAGCCCTTAATCAAAGGTGCAGTCTCAAAGGGCTTAACATGCCTTATATTTACGACATCCTCCCCCTAACCCCTGGTCGACATGTTTCAGAGAACCGGCCGAAGGAGCCCAACTTCACGCTGCGGCGGTCGTTCAAGGTGGAGAACACGGGCCGGCTGCCCATCGTGGTGCGGTCCCTGGAGATCAACGGCAGGCCCTGTGAGGGCTTCGGCTTCAAGGTGCTCCACTGCCAGGAGTTCTCCCTGGAGCCCAACGCCTCCAGGGACATCGTCATCATGTGAGTTGCCCATGCCATTGGCGCGTTTGTTTGGGTCGCGTAGAGCAAGTTCTGGGTTTCTGGAGAGTTCAGGGTTTTCTGGAGAGGTCGGGATTTCTGGAGAGTTTGAGGTTTCTTCGGTCTACCGATATATCGGTATAGTAAGGATGTTCATAGAAATCAGTGGCGGTGGGTCAATAGAGGGCGCTAGGGCGCCGCCCCTCCGTTAAATATAACCTTGAATATATCTGCCAACTATTAATCAACTATTATCAATACGAAATAAATCAACAAAAATACATAGCGTTTATCCTTGTTTCATTGTGTGATATACTTGTCACTGCCAGCAACCATTTAAATGCGTCTGAACGTCAATGATTTGGGCTAGGCTAGTTATTGGTCATTCGGGTTACAGACATATCAAAAGTCATATGTTAAATTAAAGGTAGAAAATAAAAAGAAAGAAGAAAAAATATCAGGTTGGTAAGACAATACATACAGCAACAAAAACATGTTCAGCAGGTAAATCACAACAAAGACTGTCTAGTTGTTGTTGTCCCTAGCCCAAGAGATTATTTTGGATGAGAAAGAGTACCAAGCTTGAACAGTCACTGGTCGTGCCATATTAAGTCGGGCAGTTGTATGTTCAAGATTGACAATGTTGAGCAGGCTATGGATCCAGAATGACTTCATACACATATCTGGAGTAAACCAGTTTTTCAAAGTTGTTTTCTTTGCAGAGGTAAACCCTGCAAATAGCATTTTGAGCTGAATTCGCTTTAGATTTATATCAGAATTATCATTAAGCAGACAAAAAACAGGATTAGGAACATAAAAAATATCAAGTATATCCGCTAACACTGAGTTTACATGCAACCAGAACTTAGAGATGACCGAACAATCCCAAAACATGTGTAAGAATGTTCCGGGTAAAGCAGTGTTACATATATGACAGTTGAGAGTAGTTTGCAATTTCATCTGAAATCTCGTATAGGGTGTGATGTAGGCCCTGTGTATGGTCTTGAAGTGAATTAGTTGGTGAGCTAGGTTCTTAGAAGTCATACTTAAATTGCACCAAATTCTCTCCCAATCCAAGTTTACATTCAAGCCCCCCAGCTCCCTGCTCCATATGGATTCAATTGGTAAAGCCTTGGCCCCGTGCTGAACCAGTGAATTATATATTATGGAGACAGAAGATCTGCCCAGTAATGGTGCAATCCATTTTAGCAAGGGATGTGAGGGGAGAGGAGAATTCCAGGGAACCCCATACGTTTTTAAGGCAGATCTTAGCTGAAAGTAAACAAAATAAGAGGACGCAGTAAGAGAAAAGCGTGTTCTTAAGTCTTGTATGGAGCAAAGACCTTGAGCGTTATATAGGTCACCTAATGTATTCACTCCAAGAGATGACCAAGATGGTTGATGAAATGGCTTTTTACCGGATAATAACTTTGGATTATGCCATAGTGGTGTATTCTGACAGAATTTAGAAGGGGCACCCATCCAACGTTCTGCTTTCTTCCACACCCGTATAGAGTTTGCAATGATGGGCCCAAAATTCTTTTTAATTACTTTGTTTGTTACACTAGAGAATAGGATTTCTTGCAGTTTGTGTGGTAATATTTTAGCGGCTTCGATCAATTTCCATGCGGTGGTAGCCTGTGGGTCAATCCATGTGCTGAGTGCTCTGATCTGAAAAGACCAATAGTAAAGCTCAAAGTTTGGTACTGCTAAACCCCCTAGCAGTTTGGGTCATTGCAGTGTAGTCAAACGAACCCTAGGCCGTCTCCCATCCCAAATAAAACTGGAAATCATGGAGTGAATGTCTTTGAAATAATTTGGAGGGGGGCAGAGTGGTAACATAAAGAAAAGGAAATTGAGACGGGGCAATACGTTCATTTTAACTGTATTAATTCTACCTTGAAGAGATGTCTTTAGATTCCTCCATCTATGAATGTCCGACTTTATTCTGCTTAGCATAGTGTTGAAGTTGTCTCTGCTAATTTTATGTATGTTTCTATAGATTGTAATGCCCAGATATGTAAAAGAGCTTTTGGTCTGAACATAGGTGGGAATAGGAGCTTTTGTTTGAATATTATTTAGATGCATAAGTGCAGATTTAGACCAATTAACTTTATAGCCTGACAGGCTGCTGAAAAGATCAAATTCCTTGATGACTGGGTGAATAGAGGTGTCAAAGCTATCCAAGAACAAAATTATATCATCCGCATAAAGAGATATAACATGGTTATGACGACCAATTTTCATAGGGGAAGCTGTAGATTGCCTAATGGCTTGTGCCAGGGGTTCCAGAGATAGACAAAATAAAAGTGGCGAGAGTGGACACCCCTGTCTTGTTCCACGCTGCAGGGTAAAAGGAGAAGAGATTGTGCCCCCCGTTAGAACACTTGCTAAGGGAGAGTGGTATAGCGCCTTGATCATTGCTATAAAATTATGTCTGAATCCAAAACGTTGCATAACTGCCCACATATAGTTCCACTCTATCCTATCAAAAGCTTTCTCGGCATCAAGTGAAAATACGGCACAAGGATTTGGGTGTGTCTCTGCCACATCTTTAATGTGTAGCAGCCTTCTCATGTTATCAGATGCATAGCGTCCCTTGATAAAGCCTGTTTGGTCGTCATTGACTAGAGACTGAATAACTTTTTCAAGGCGAGGAGCAAGAACTTTGGCATGTATCTTAAGATCACTTGTAAGTAAAGATATTGGTCTAAAACTAGAACACTCCAAGGGATCTTTACCTTTCTTCAAGAGTACGGTGATGAGTGCTGTTTTTTGGTCTCTATGAAAGGTCCCACTCTTGATTGCAAAATTAAATGAATCAAGCATGAGTGTGCCCACCAAATCCCAGAGTTCTAAATAAAGCTTTGGGGGAAGGCCATCCAAGCCAGGCGATTTGCCTTTATTGAGACATTTCAAAGCTCTATGTAGTTCATCCAACTCTAACGCAGCTTCCAGATCGTCTTGGTCTGTTTGTTCAAGGCAGGGAAGATCCAATTTGTCAAGATAATGTTTACAATTTGTGTCGTCATAAGCAATTTCTGATTTATATAGATTTTCATAAAATGTTAAAAATGAATTATTAATGGACTGCGGATTGGTCGTAATTTCGCCATCAGGCTTATTTATTGCTGGGATGTGAGCTTTCGTTTCACATTCCTTAAGCATTAGAGCCAGCAGGTGACTAGGCCTCTCTGATTCAAAGTAGTACTTTTGTCTAGTTCTATGCAGGATAAATTCCGCCTTTGATACAGCCAGTGTCTTGTATTCACCTTTCAAAGATTTCAGCAGTTTAGACTGATCATCTGAGAAGCTATGTTTTTGTAAGTTTTCTAACGATTCTATTTTGCATTCAAGAGTTGTGATCTGGGAAGCTTTTGTTTTAGCTAGAGTTGAGGAGAATGAAATACAGAAACCACGAATAAAGCACTTTGTGGCCTCCCATAAAATTTGTGGAGTGGAGCATTCTTTTGTGTTAATATCCAAAAAATCATTTAATTGAACTTTGAGTGAACTAAGAAAGCCAGAGTTAGTTAGTAAGGATGTGTTTAAACGCCACCTGGGGGCCTTTGTCCTAATGTTGGGCAGATCAACGTTGCATAACAGTGCAGAGTGATCAGATAGCAGAATTGGTAAGATAGCAATGGACGTATGCCCGGCAACCAAGGTTGGGCTAAGAAAAAGATAATCTATCCGGGAAAATGTCTTATGCCTATTAGAGAAAAATGTATAATCCCTAGCAGTGGCATTCCGCATGCGCCAAATATCAACAAGATTTAAGTCTGTGATAAGTGCGTTCAATAGGGTAGATGAAGGATTGGTTATTGCATCCGAATTAGATTTATCAAGAGATGGATTAAGGACTGCATTGAAATCACCCCCCACCACCAAAGAACAGTCATTTTGTTCTAATGTGTTTCCAATGTAAGCAAAAAAGTCTCTATCAGGCTCATTTGGGCAGTATACGGATGCGAAGGCCAATTTGTGATTAAATATGCTAACACGGGCAAAAGCAAGTCTCCCAATCTCATCCTTACCAGTGACATTCACCTCGCAGGACATTTTCCGGTTAAGAAGAATGCAAACTCCCTTGGTCCTATTTAGGGCGCATGATGATACAACTAATCTGTAATGTTTATTTTGAAACCGTGCCACATCGCATTGTTTTAGGTGCGTTTCTTGGATCAGGGCAATGTCCAACCTTTTACGATGAAGATATTCAAGAACACGAGTTCGTTTGATAGCGGAGTTTAGGCCATTCACATTAAGTGATAATACCTTCAATGACTGCGTTGACATATTATATGGCTAAGATCTGTCTTAAAATGTAAACGTGTTAGTATAAGATGGAGCATATGTGTGCGATCGTCCTGCCATTTACTGCGCAGATGCCCCAACGCTGATGTTCTAACAAAGAGTATGAATACGTCTGTAACGGGGAAGGGGTAGGAAAAACTATATACAAAAACCGCACAAGCAAAAAACCGTAGGTCTGTAAAAACACAAACATCGTCTGATACGTGACCGATCCACACCAACGCATGGCTACAGTAGAAGATAAGCCCACACAGTCATAACAAAAAAAAAAAAAAAACATTACCTCTCGAACTGGTGAAGCTAGGCTTATACTGGAAGGAACTATCAGAAGAGCCTAGGTCACCCTATATTCCAAACATTACAAAGTACCTTAATAAGGATGCTGAGACTGTCCATCGCTACCTAACTTGTATATGTTAAGTGATGAAAGATCATTCCTTCATGCCCACCAAATTGCCTTCTCTTGCGTTCGGAGGATCCCCGTGGTTCTTCTCAACGATCGGAGTTGAGACTGCGACATTAGCACCACCGTCGCGCCGTACAGGTGTGAAGGCGGACCTCCGTGGAAGAGAGTTGAGGAACTCCTCGGCGGCTTCGGGGGAGTCGAACATCTTCTTTTCACCCTTGTACTGCAGTTTAATCCGCGCAGGGTAGATGAGGAATGGCTCCAGGTTCATGTCTTTAGCTTTCTTTATGGCAGAACTGAAGCTCTTTCTCCTTGCTGTCGTCGCTGGACTGTAATCTGGGAAGAACAGGAGCGTGCTTGCTGATGTTGCCGAAGTGGCTCTGTTGGAGGTGTACTTCACAGGATAAACTTGACGCGCCCCGTTAAGGATAGCCGATCTGTCTTGCCAACACAGTAATCTGACGATGAGGGTGCGTGGTTTGTTGGAGTTAGCCGCTCCTCCATACACACGATGCGCCCGCTCAATGCCAATGTCTCGGCCCACCAATGAAGGAATCCACTTGGGGAGGTTATCTTTGAGGTAGCCGATTGCATCCGCACCCTCCACTGATTCTGGTAAGCCAACCAGCCTTATGTTATTACTTTGTTGTTGTTCTAGCTGTGCTTTTAACTCAACGGCCGAGCGCCTATCCTCTCGTGCAGCTGCCTGAACAGAGTCCACGCGGTCTTGGGTCTTCTTAGTAGATTTGGCTACACGCTCAAGTTCACTGCTGATCTCCGTCACAGCTTCATTGGTCTTTTGGATTTCGGTTCGTAAATCACTCAGCGCTGGGACCAGGATAGAGTCCACAGATTCTCTGACAGCGGAGGCTACCGCAACTTCTAGACCACGTTGTTGTGCTTCGAGGGCTAGCTTTATCCCGTTAGCTATAGCTTCATCGAGATCTTCCTTGGAAATGGCCGAATCTCTGAATTTCTTCTTTACAGGCGATTGTCCAATCTCCCTTTTCCGTGCATCGTTGTTTGGGGAAGGATTCATAATGAATAATATGTCGAAGTATTCGAGGTATATGATAGGATTACTGAAAGAATAAGACTGTGAGAGCAGAGTCAAAAACTACGCCGGCATCGCTATCGACGGGTCACCCACTCCCCAAATTCAATTTCTTTTATGGGGGTGGGAAACCCCAGACCCCCTGTCTATTACCGTGCCCCACCAACATTTTTGATCACCAGCCGCCACTGATAGAAATAGTAAGGATGTTCATAGAAATCGATAGGTTAACCCATTCCCAGCACAGATAGCTGGTTCATTCTGTCCCGGGCATAACAAGCCTGTCCACCTCATAGTTCAGACCCAGGTGTCACTCATAACACTGATTATAACTCTACCAGCCAGGCCCTGCTATATCAGAGGATCACAGCAGCAGAGTCTTGAAGGGCCAGATAACGAACAGAACCACTTTCTCTCCGTTTTAAAAGTGGCTATTTGTCTTAGAATATTTTTTGTGTGGAGCTCTGTCTGGCCAGCGATGTCCTTGAGGAAGTTGGGCTTTTCGGACACTTGTCCAATGTATTTAATGTCAACAAAGAAATCCCCTGCTTTTTTCTTATTTCTGAAAGGTAAACGGTAAATGGACTGCTTTTATTCAGTGCTTTTCTGACCAGGGGCTACTCAAAACGCTTTACAATATTGCCTGACATTTACCCATTCAGGCACACAGTCACCCGTTCACACACACATTCACCCATCCATACACACATTCACCCATTCACCCACCGACAGCGGAGTCGACCCCTCAGGGCGACAGCCAGCTGATCAGGAGCAGTCAGGGTGAGGCGTCTCGCTCAGGGACACCTCCACACTCCGGTGCTATTTGGAGCCGGGGATCCAAATAGCAACTTCAGGTCGCAAGGCAACCCTCTGTACCTCCTTAGCTACCGCCTAACCTTCACAGAGCATGGGTAGCATCTCTGTCTCTGTGTCTCTCTTTCATCTATATTCAGTATTTTGTTAAAACTCATCCATTGATGTCTCTCCCCCGGCGATAGAACCAGCAACCTTCCGGTTCCACGACGATGCCTCTGTTGATCCATAACCCATCTCTCCGTGTCGCCCCCCCCCCCCATCAGGTTCACACCGGACTTCACAGCGTCGCGGGTGATTCGTGAGCTGAGGCTGAGCACGGCAGGGGGCTCTCACTTTGTGTTCTCGCTCAACGCCTCGCTGCCGTACCACATGCTGGCGTCCTGCTCCTCAGCCCTGCCCCGGCCCAGCTGGGAGCTGGAGCTCTACATCATCATCTCAGTCGTCATGAGGTGACCAGACGCAGATAGACACACAGACAGACAGACACACAGGCACACACAGCCACGGACACACACACAGACAGACAAAGAGACAGACATAGACACACTGAATCAGACACACACTCAGACACACACACACAGTCACACACAGTCAGACACACAGACGCAGGCACAGACGCGCAGACAGACAGACACCAGGCACTGACACAGACATGGACACACGGACACACAGACAGACAGAGAGACACACACAGACACATACACTCAGACACACACAGACAGACGCACAGTCACACAGGCACAGACACACACTCCGAAACACACTCAGACAGACACACAGACACAGAGGCGCAAAGACACATAGACACGCACAGACACACACACAGACACACACAGAGACAGACATCATCATCTCCGTGGTCATGAGGTGACCACACAGACAGAGAGGCGCACAGACTCACACATAGACACACACACAGACACAGAGGCGCATATAGACGCAGAGACACAGGGAAACACAGGCACACACACAGACACACACGCACGCACAAACAGACATGCACACAGAGACAAGCACAGGTGCAGACACAGACACAGAGACACGCACAGGTGCAGACAAAGACACACACACACAGAGACGCACACTGGCACACACACAGACCCACACACACACAGCTTTGCACTTGGTTCTATGTCCTTAAAAAGTGTGTGTGTGTTTCGCAACGGACCCTTTATCAGACACTGACAGCAACTGAACAAGTAAAGGCATTATGGGATCCTATAACAGGGTTTCCGCGTGGTTGTTAAAGTTGTTAAAAGGTAGTAAATTAAATTAGCCCAAATTAAGGCCATTAAAAAGTAATAAACGTCATCTGACAAGGTATTAAATTTCCAACAAGGCTTGAGTTTTTCAATTTTTGTAATTTACGTGCAGGCCTATCTCCTAAAATTACTAAAACTTTCGTGGATTTATTTTTATGTTACGAAAAGGACTTGAGTGATATCAATGATGTCACGTGGTGCGCGCGCTGAAACAAACTGGATATACCCGGCTGGCTTTCTGCCAAACCACTTCGCGAGTTCGCTTCTGTTAGTTCAAAGTCATTTGAAAAACAATAATGGGGAAATGCAAATTTTTGGACCTCTGGCTGGAGGAATCGATATTTAAAGACTTGTACGGTATAAACGTATGGGGGATAATTTGTTTATCAACACGGCGGATACGCGCACAGAATGATCGCAAAAAGAACATTGGTTTGACCGTTTGCCATGGTTATCTCTGTGTTGGTAATTTGCAGTTGCGGTGTTAATTAGCAATGTTGTCAGCTTACAGTTACATTAAACTGTAATCAGAAAACGCGGTTGTATGCTATATAGTCCCTATTGTATCTGTGGTATAAAGGCTAGGACGAATTTCAAATTATAAATATGTACACTTTACGTTGAAATTATAGACCGTCGCGATCCCATTGAAACGAATGGCGCGGTGATTATTCTTCAAAACGAGAGCTGGTAAATTGTGAAAAATGAATTAAACTGTCATGAGACAACGCGGTTATATGCTATATACACTAGAGTATCTGTGGTATAAATGCCGGGATGAATTTCGAATTATAAATATGTACAATCCATAAAGTTAGCTCTCTGGCTCATAGCTCAGTGGACTAGAATACATCCCGTTGCCAAGTGAAAAACTTTATATTTGGATTGTAAAACGCATGAAAATATGAATGAATGATCTAAGTTTCTTTTCCATGGCAAGTGACCATGGTATAAGCGGGATAATGCCCTTTGAGGTGTCATAAACATGTTTGGTCGTAATTCCTTTTTGAGGGAGGTGAACTCAAACAGTATACATTTAATAAGCATGCAATACGAATAAGAAAAAGAATAATTATTAAAGTATTTGAATTGTTTTATTATGTTGGCAAGCAAGAAGAAGAATAAATGGGATAATCAGTCTTATTAAAACGGTTTATGCAACCAACCACACAACAAGACATGATTGCGGCTCTTGTCGCTCTCGTCTCTTTCTGCATATGACATGTGCGTAAAGCGGGGAGTGACGTAGACTGATAATCACTCTATAGAAAGTACACTGGTGTGAATTTGCGCTACGGTATGGATTTTGTCGTGACCGTGAGGCCGGTGTGAGCGGTAGACAGCCGCGTTTACATAGACACTTCTGATCCGATTAGAATTGGAAGAACAGCTCCATCGGAATAAAAAATTATCATATATACGGCTCAATCGGAATACAACTCTCTGATCGGAATAGAATTCCATGCGGAATATAAGAGGTGGGTAGTCCGCTATAATCGACATGTATTCACTTATTCTGATTGGTTTGGGTTGGGTGCGGCTACCTTTTAACTTAGGGAGATGGCGTCAGCAGCTGCAGTATTTCGCAATTGGTCAGTCGGTACTTTTATGCATACCGAACTTGACCGCTGTCAAGAAAAGTGGATTTTTTTGCCTGATTGCCATTCTTACCACTCTGTAAGTAGTCCGGTAACTTATCAACCCCAGCGTGTCCGGTTTCTAAGCGACGTCAACGTCTTTGGGGGACTATTTCTCTGCTGATCAACACTACGAATGGTAATTGTAAAATGACACACCGTGTGAGAATATTGTTTCGTTTAGGCAAGGAGCCGTGTAATAATGTATAGAATGTTGCTGGTCATTATTGAAAGTAATACCCTTCAGGGCGAAGCGAGACGCTTCGCATCGCTTTCCGGTTTGCCCTGTCGGTGCTTATTTACCCGATAATGACCGGCGTTCTCTGCTTCCACATTATCCCTTACATATTTCATATAAGTCCAGACCAACATAACCGTTGTGCGCGAGAGACATACGAACGTAAGCTTACCACTTTTGTAAATGCCATAGGCCTATATACAGTACATACGGATTGTATGATAGGAATAGATCTATTCCGATTAGTAATCTAATCGGATCAGAAGTGTCCCATGTAAACGCGGCTAGTGTTGTGTGTAACGCGTTACTACGCAGTACTTTTTCATGTAAAACCTTTACACTGTAATAACAATATTTAACGAGGTAATTATAACTTAACTTCAACACTGGACACAAAAACTCTCTCTCTGGCACTCTCTGTCTATGTCTACTTTATAACATATTAATTAAAAACTATGGACCAAGTCCCGTTGGGTAATCTTGATTAATCCAACTCCTATGGTCTCTCTCTCTCTCTTGAAGTCGTGCTGGTATTAAAAAATATGGTGAAGTTATTAAAAAGGTATTAAAAGGTAGTAAATTCAACTTAAGAATTTCTGTATAAACCCTGTATAACGTCCTCTTTTTGAGATTTGACTTCCTGTATAGCCCTCCACACGAGCATGCACATTATCTCAAATAAACAAATACTGAATATCGGACAGCAGGCTGGTAGTACGATGAGAGTTTGGATTTTATCTTTGTAAAACACCCAATGTTATGGTTTCTGATTCAGAATGCAAAGAGCGCATTCGCATGCGGACTCACACAAGCATGCGGTCTGTCGAGAGGTCGCTGTCAGACCGGGGATGGGCGATAGCAACACTCACATCCCCCGAGAACAGGATCCAATCCAACACAACCATCTCTTCTGAGCCATTCACAGCCACACTTGTGTCCAGGGCGACAAGGGAAGTCAAGTCTCAAACAGAGGACATACTATTCTCCCATCATGTTAAATTGCCTTTCAGGGCATTTATCAGATGCTTTTATCCTAAGAGACTTACAATAAGTTCATTTGTCAGAAGTAAGAGAAACAACAATATATCTCTGTGGGTACAGTAAGGATGTTCATAGAACCAAGTGCCAAGCACTAACAATCACTAGGTTATCCCACTCCCCGTATACAAATTGCCACCTACAAAACCGATTGCATTGCCAGACACACAGAGCCAGAGACACACTCAAACAGAGACAGACAGACAGACAGAAAATTTGACAATCACAGACTCACAGAATGAGACACTCACACACGCACACACACAAAGAATGAGAAACACTCATACACACAGATTGAGATGCACAGCCAGCCAGGCCAGTATCGGCCAGGCCGATCCCAGCCTGACCTTTGACCCCTGACCTGTGACCCCCTACCCCAGCTCCATGTTCCTGCTGGTGGTGGTGACGGCTTACCTGGAGGCCCTGGGCATCTGGGAGGGCTTCAAGAAGAGGCTCTGCTACGAGGCGGCCATGGTTCCCCTGGAGACCGGGAAGCCGTTCGACCTGAGGGAGATCGTCAGGCTGCAGAACGCCGCCTCTCAGTAAGGAGGGAGGGAGGGAGGGAGGAGAGGGAGGGGAGGGAGCCCTTTGACCTTAGGGAGATCGTCAGGCTGCAGAACGCCGCCTCTCAGAAAGGAGGGAGGGAGGGAGGGAGGGGAGGGAGCCCTTTGACCTTAGGGAGATCGTCAGGCTGCAGAATGCCGGCTCAAAGTAAGGGGGGAGGGAGGGAGGGGGGAGAGGAGAGGGAGCTATGCTGCAGAACGCCGCCTCACAGTAAGGGGGGACTCACACCAGGGGGGAGAGAGAGAGGGGAGGGGAGACTCACACCGACACACGCACACCGGGAGGATGGGGGGGGGGGGGGGAGGAGGGGAGGGAGGGTTAATTTAAGAGGCCTTCAATCAAGAGTTCTCCAATTAAGAGTCCTCAAATTAAGAGTTATCCAATTAAGAGATATTCAATTAAGAGGCATTCAATTAAGAGTTATTCAATTAATAGGCCTTCAATTAAGAGTTATTCAATTAAGAGGCGTTCAATTAAGAGTTATCAAATTAAGAGTTATTCAATTAAGAGGCCTTCAATTAACAGTTATTCAATTAAGAGGCCTTCAATTAAGAGTTATTCAATTAAGAGGCCTCCAATTAAGAGTTATCCAATTAAGAGGCCTTAAATTAAGAGTTATTCAATTAAGAGGTGTCCTTATCGACCACCTACAGTAAACACCTCTCACGCGTCATAGCGTAGGCCGTCTGCCCCTCGCCGCCCAGCCTCACCGCTGTCTCCCACTCCCCTCCTCCCCCTACAGGCCGGCGACGGCTAAGCCCAGCCGCGGCCCCGGGGGTCCCGGCCGGCCCTCGCCTCCCCCGCCGCCTCCCCCCCAACAGCACCCCCCTCAGGCGGCGTCCCGGGCCCCCGACGGCCCAGTCCTGGGGGGCCAGCACCCCGGACGCAAGGCGCGCTCCTCGGGCCCCAAGCAGCCCCAGGCACAGGGCTCGGGCCCCGGGGCCCCCGGCGGAGCGGGGGCTGCGGCGGGGGGGTCGGGGGTGAGGGACCTCCCCCCCGGGGCCGGGGGCCACGAGGAGCTGGAGTACAACAAGCTGCTGGAGGCCATGGATAAGGATCTGGAGAGGCCGGAGACGGAGAGGGAGGAGCCGGAGGCCCCGCCCTGCCCGCAGACCAGAGGTGAGGAGGGGGGGGAGGAGGAGGGAGGGAGGGAGGGGGAGGGAGGCAACGCCCTGCCCGCAGATCAGAGGTGAGGAGGGGGGGAGGATGGAGGGAGGGAGGGGGAGGGAGGCAACGCCCTGCCCACAGATCAGAGGTGAGGAGGGGGGGAGGATGGAGGGAGGGAGGGGGAGGGAGGCAACGCCCTGCCCGCAGATCAGAGGTGTGTGTGTTTATGAGGAGAGAGGGGGTTTGAAGAGATTGGTTTTGAGGTTGTGAGCTCCGCTATACTTCTGATCCTACTATTATTTCATCAGCTTCTATCAAACCTTATTGCCCCAAGGAGGGCTGGGCGATTTCGCCTAAAAATCTAATCTCCGATTTTTTCAAACCAAACCAGATTATCGATTTTAATCAGAAAATCTGATTTAATCAACTAAATAAAGACTAAAGTCTGAGACTAAATCTAGTAGATTTAGATTTAGACTTGGTTCTAGTCGCCTCATGGGTGAGGTCTACCCTGGAAATCCAGAGTTCTTGCGAGAGCAAAATTTTAATTTTCTCAGAGAGTTACTATGGAAACGAGCAATATACTCACTCCCCAATTACCCTGGATCCAAACATTAACCAATCACATCGGTGTATCTGATATAGGCGGGCCGAAACTGTTTTACCGACCGGATACGGCAAGAGTCTTATCTATTAGTTAGCTCCGCTAGTCTGGATACGTCACCCCTTGTATTTTTCTGATTGGTCGTAGTGTTATCCAATTGCGTGCAGTGCTATTTTCAAATGCATGCTTGGTGCCGCCCCTCGAGTTGGGCCATTTTCATTACTCGTTGCCAAACCCTACAGCTTTCTAGATGCGGGTCTGGATTTCCAGGCTAGGTCATTTATCGAGTACTATTACCAAATGTTTGCTTCTAAAATCTTCACACGTTGAAATATTAGCGTCATGGATCGTTATAAAATGCTACTTACAAACATCGAACGCAAGCACACACAATCACACACACACACCGTGTGTCAGGCGTCAGTCAATTGACGACCTTCCTCCGCTGTGACCTGTGACCTCTAGGGGCCAAGGTCAAGCTTCCCCGAAAGCCCAAGGTGCCCAAGAGGAGGGAGGAGGCGGAGCTCCGGCCAAAGGCGGGGAAGGGGGAGGAGCCTCCGCGGGAGGAGACGGATGACAGCTCGTCGGTCGCAACGGACACCAGCACCACGGACACGGAGGCCAGCTTCAGGGAGGTCAGAGACACGGATGGACAGACACACAGAGAGACCCGCACAGTAGCACAATGACACTGTTTATTCACTAACTCACTCACTCACTCTCCATCTCACTCAGCCTCTCACTCATAATCTCTTTAACTCACTCACTCACTTTAACACATAAACTCACTCACTCTCTCTTTACTCCCAATTACTCATTATCTCTCTCACTCACCATCTTACACACTCTTTCACTCACTCACACTCACTCAGTCTTTTTAACTCAATCATACTCTGTCCAAAATCTCTTTCACTCACTCACTCCCACTCTCTCATTATCTCACTCACTATCGTTTACCCCCACACACACACACACACTCTTGTTCACTCTCTCACTACCTCACTCTCTTTCCCTCTCTCAGTACCTCATATGCTCCTCACAGTATCCAGTAGTTTTTGATCCCTGATTCATAACCTTCAGTGTGTGATGTTATAGTTCATTTTTATAAGAGCTGGTGTTGGTTTATAACATTGTCTGTGACGGTATTGCGTTCTCCAGGAGCTGGCGGTGAAGAGGAGCCAGCCTCCTCCTCCCCTAGAGAAGGAGAAGGAGAAGGAGGAGCAGAGCTTCAAACCCAAGAACAAGAAGCAGCAGCCAGCCACCAACACAAAGGACAAGAGTCAGAGCTCCAGGTCAGGAGCCACCCCTTCTCTCCCTGCCTCCCCCTCTTCTCTCCCTGTCTCCCCCTCTCTCCCTGTCTCCCCCCTCTCTATTCTCTCTCCCCCCTCTTTCTCTGTCTCTCTCTCTCTCTCTCTCCCTCTTTCTCTCTCCCCCCCTCTCAGTCTCACTCCCCCACACCCCCTCCTCCCCCCTGTGGGTGAAGATCTCCCCACCAGTTGTTAATCATAACTCACCCTCACAGGCCCTCTGCTGGGTAATCCGACCGCCCCCCCCCCCCCTTGCCAGGAGAACCCTATGCCCTAGGTCCTCTCCCCCTCTCTCCCTTTCTCCCCCAGTCTCTCTCTGGCCCTCTCCCCCCTCTCTCCCTCTCTCTATCCTCTCTCTCTTCCTCTCCCTCCCTCTTCCTCCCTCTCTGCCCCTCTCCCCTAAACATACTCCCCCCTGCTTATGACTATACCAGTGTACTTAAAAGGTCAGAGGTTGTCGTGATGTGGTCTGTTGGTGTTGTGTGTCCCCCTCTCTCTCTCCCCCCCCCCCCCCCCCCACTCTCTCTCTCTCTTTCTCCCTCTGTCCCCCAAACACCCTCCCCCCTGCGTATGATTAATTGATGTGTCTCCTCCTCCCTCCCCCCTCTGCTCCTCCCCCTCCCTGTGCTCCTCCCTCTCCCGGTTCTCAGCTCTCTGGAGCTGCCCTACGTCACCCCGCTGGAGAACAAACGCAAGGCCTTCACCTCCAAGACGGCCCTGGGCCCCGCCCTGACCGGCCCTGGGGCCGCCGCCGTCACCAAGGTCCTCCCCTCCAAACCCAGAGGTGGGTTTGTGTGTGCGTGTGTCTGTCTGTGTGTGTGTGTGTTTGTCTGTGGGTGTGTGGGTCGTTCGGAGTCCATCCTTAATCACCTCATGGTTCTTTGAGGTGGATTAGAAGAACCTTCTGCAGAGGTTCAGAGATCCTCCTCCATCATCTCATGGACCACTCTCTCTCTCTCTCTCTCTCTCTGTCTGTCTGTCTGTCTGTCTGTCTCTCTTTGTCTCTCCCCCTTCTCTCCCCCTTCTCTCTCTCTTCCCCCCCCCCCCCCAGTGCCTCGAGGGAAGTTGGAAGAGCTCCGCCCCTTGCTGCTCCCCAAGCACCTCCCCAGCCCCGCTGTGGGCGGTGCCGGAGGAGGAGGAGTTGGTGTTGGAGGAGGAGGATGTACAGGGAGGAGCAGCAGCGGCAGCAGCTCAGAGGGGGAGAGCAACGTGTCGCCGCCCCCCGAGTGGGACTGTGTCCCGCTGCTCAAGAACACCAGCGGTGAGGAGCAGGGGGATGGATGGATAAATTCACAGATGAGTGAATGAACAAATGTTTTCACAAACGTATTCATGAACGAATTCACGAATGAATTCACAAATTAATGAATGGGTGAATGAATTCACGAATGAATGAATTCAGCAATGATTGATTCACGAATGAATGAATGAATGAATGCGTGATGTTTGAATGAATGCCCCAATGCATTCTTGAATGAGTGAAGGATTGAATGAATTTCCAAATGAATTAATGAATTCTCGAATGATCGGATTAATTCTCAAACGCATTACTGCATTTTTCAACTAATTAATGAAACCTTGAATGAACGGATGGATGATTTCTCTACTGGATGGATTCATTGGTCCTTAACCCCTCCCCCTCTCCCCCCTCCCCCAGCGGTGGACAGCCTCCACCAGATCTCCCTCCAGACCATGCAGGCCGACCCCTTCCTGAAGAGGCCCATGAGAACGCCCCCCCCGCCCCCCTCCTCCTCCTCCTCCTCCAGCTCCTCCCTCTACCCCGGGGCCAGCGGCCTGGGACATTCACCACTCAGGTAGGGGACAGACAGACAGACAGACAGACGAATGAATTAATGCATTCTCGAATGGATGCATGAATGCATCTCGAATGAATGAATGCATTCTCGACTGAATGCATTCTCGACGGAATGAATTAATGCATTCTCAACTGAATGAATGAATGCATTCTCAAATTAATGAATGCATTCTCGAACGAATTAATTCATTCTCGAATTAATGAATGCATTCTAGAACGAATTAATGCATTCTCGAATGAATGAATGCATTCTTGACTGAATGAATGCATTCTCGAATGAATGAATGCATTCTCGACTGAATGAATGCATTCTCGACTGAATGAATGAATGCATTCTCGACTGAATGAATGAATGCATTGTCGACTGAATGAATTAATGCATTCTCGATAAATGGATGCATTCTCGAATGAAAGCATTCTCGAACTAATGAATGCGTTCTGGACTGAATGAATGAATGAATTCTCGAATTAATAAATGAAGGGTCTGATCCGTGTCCACGCTGTAGACGGCGTCTCTCTCTTTAACCCCGCCCCTTTGTCTCTTTAACCCCGCCCCCTTTGTCTCTCTCTCTTTAAAGTGACCTGGGGTCAAAGGTCGTGCCAGCCCCCAAAGGGAAGCTGATCAAGTCGACCTCCCTGCCGGGGCAGAACGGGAACCCCACCTTCGCCGCCGTCGCCGCGGGTTATGACAAAAGCCCAGGTAAACGACACCTATACCTTTTGGGTCGGCTGCGCCTCTTCCACCCTTGGTTTTAGCCAATCACGCTGTGCGCAGCCGTGGACGTCACTCAACGCGCGCAACGTGATTCGCTCTAGGTGTGTGAATGAATTCTCGAAATAATTAATGAATTACCAAATGAATGAATTATCAAATGAATGAATAAATTATCAAATGGAGGAATTCCAGAATGAATCGATCTGCTGGTACGGCTGTGTGTGTGTGTGTGTGTGAACCAGAAGCACGCATGCATCTTGTTCACGTGCGGTCTTTCCTTCCTTGTCCACCAGGGGGCAGCAGCTCTGGCCGCAGCCCCATGAGCAGGACGGGCGTGGCACCGTCCACCTCGGTGGACAGTGACTGCTCCGACAGGTCTGTCTCTCTCTCCCTCTTACCTCTGAATCGTCATGACAACACTATCATCACTATGATATAAGACCTAACTGTCATCACTAAGTTACAAGCAGAGATGAAACGAATCACTTCATTAATGTGCCAGTTTGATCAGTAGACGTTTTTATTTTTAAATATATAATACTTATAACTGCGATCCGAGACATTTGAGGCAGACGTTGACAGTATATTCTAATTGATTGAAACTTTACAAGCATTGTCTGTGAAGTTGCAGCCTGACTGTAAAGATTCAATTTAGAGTTGCAGATGGACTGTAAAGTTGCAGATGGACTGTAAAGTTGCAGACTGACTGTAAAGTTGCAGATTTTATTTACAGTTGCAGATGGACTGTAAAGTTACAGATTGAATGTACAGTTGCAGATTTAATTTACAGTTGCAGATGGACTGTAATGTTACAGATTAACTGTAAAATTGCAGATTGACTGTTAAATTGCAGATTTAATTTACAGTTGCAAATTTAATTTACAGTTGCAGATGGACTATAGGCAAGGCAAGGCAACTTTATTATATATAGCACTTTTCATGCACAAGGCAGACTCAAAGTGATTCACATATAAACATTGTCACACACTAAAATAAAATAATAGATAAGTAAAAGAAAATATATGCAAAGAAATTAGTAAAATAGATCAGCAAATCAGTAAATACATTTTGTGCAATGTATTTAAGATCAGATCAACAGTCTCTCTGGTACCCACGTCGGGACTCCAACCCGACCTAAAGGAACTTGGTCCTTTCTCTGGGACTCCAACCCGGATTGTAGGACTCTAACCCAGGAAGAACTCGGGTCTCAAACCCTTCAAAGTTACCCATGTCAGGACTCCAACCCGACCTAAAGGCATGCAATTTCTATTGCATGTCTGTCTGGGTTGGGACTCACACCCAGACAGACGTCTTTACAGTTACAGATAGACTGAAATGTTACAGATTGACTGTAAAGTTACAGATTGCAGAAGGTTGTTGGTTTACGTTCTTTGTGTCTTCTGTAGCCCCGGTCCTCTGAGCCCTATCGGTAACGGCCGGGCAACATCGGGTATGAGCAACACCTTCTCCGCCTTCGGCAGCAGCAACCTGTTCAACCTATCAGGAGGTAAACTGGAGTCTGTTCAGCCTATCAGGAGCCAGTTTGTTAATCAATGGAAAACGGCCAATCTTTAAAGTGTTATATAGCAAACTTCAGACTTCTTGTACTTTACAGATAATTTTCCCCGCTTTAACAACTGCATAGAGTTTGGTCCATCGAGTTAAACATGATCCTTATCCTAGCTATCTGTGTTTAATCATGCTATGAGGCTAACGATAGAAATTATGATAATGCTAGTAATTATTCTATGGGGCTAACAAAGTATACTTTGAGGCTAAGAAATTATTCTAATTATGCTATCAGGATAAATAATTATGCTATCAGGCTAAAGATATCAATTATGCTATGAGGCTTACAATATGTACAACCATGATATACAGTGTCCTGGAGGTCTCGTTAGTCAACCAGCAACCTTCTGCGCCCCCCCGCCCCCCAGTGTTCAGCGGGATGACGTTGGCCCGCAGCGTGGTGGAGCCCCCGCCCAGCTGGTCCGACTTCGGCCACCTGTCGTCCCCGGCGCCCTGCCCCCCACCCCCCACCTCAGCCTGGCCCAGCGAGACCCTGGAGCCCTGGCCCTGCAGCACCGCCTCCACCGGGAGCACCACCACCGTGAGACCCCCACCCTCTTTAAGAACCCCCACCCTAATGTCTTTAAAAACCTCCTATCCTGTCTTTAAGAACCCCCACCCTAATGCCTTTAAGAACCCCCACCCTAATGCCTTTAAGAACCCCCACCCTAATGTCTTTAAGAACCCCCACCCTAATGTCTTTAAGAACCTCCTATCCTCTTGTCTTTAAGAACCCCCACCCTAATGTCTTTAAGAACCCCCACCCTAATGTCTTTAAGAACCCCCACCCTAATGTCTTTAAGAACCCCTACCCTAATGCCTTTAAGAACCCCCACCCTAATGTCTTTAAGAACCCCCACCCTAATGTCTTTAAGAACCCCCACCCTAATGTCTTTAAGAACCTCCTATCCTCTTGTCTTTAAGAACCCCCACCCTAATGTCTTTAAGAACCCCCACCCTAATGTCTTTAAGAACCCCCACCCTAATGTCTTTAAGAACCCCTACCCTAATGCCTTTAAGAACCCCCACCCTAATGTCTTTAAGAACCCCCACCCTAATGTCTTTAAGAACCCCCACCCTAATGTCTTTAAGAACCTCCTATCCTCTTGTCTTTAAGAACCCCCACCCTAATGTCTTTAAGAACCCCCACCCTAATGTCTTTAAGAACCCCCACCCTAATGTCTTTAAGAACCCCCACCCTAATGTCTTTAAGAACCCCCACCCTAATGTCTTTAAGAACCCCCACCCTAATGTCTTTAAGAACCCCCACCCTAATGTCTTTAAGAACCCCTCCTTTCTGTGTTCTGGGTTTAGTCTGTGCGGGAGGGGTTTAGAGAGTGGGTGTGTGTGTGTTACACAGGGAGAGAGCGCTCTCTATGTGCTAATTTGTTAACGATGTCTCTGTGCTGATTGGTTAGCAATGTCGTCATACTAATTTGTTAACGATGTGCCCCCCCCCCAGTCCATCCTGGGCAGCAGCAGCCTGTGGTCGACCAGCCCCCCCTTCAGCCCCTCCTTCAGCCCCTCCATCTGGTCCACCAGCGCTGACTCCTCCCCCCTCCACACCTTCTCCTCGCCACCCGGCCCCAACCGCCACCTCTCCGACCTCCTGCTTGGGGGGGACGTCTGCCCCCCCTCGCCCGCCTCCCCCCAGGTCCCGGCCCCGCCCGGCCAGCTCAGCCCCGCCTACAACCCCTGGAGCATGTGGCGCCCCACCCTTGGGGGCGGCAGCAGCGGGGGCGGGGGCGGGGCCGGGGGCGGTGGGCATCGACGGAGCTCCGAGCCGTGGCCGAACCCGGACGCCAACGGCAACTGATCGCCATGACGGCACCCGCAACCACGACGAACGCGTCTCCACCTCTTTCTCAACGCTCACCCCCACCCTCCCTACTCCACCTCCACCCCTCCCTCCACCCCCACCCTCCCTCCTCCACCTCCACCTCCAACCTCCCTCCTCCACCTCTTCCTCTACCTGTTCCTCGACGCTCACCCCCACCCTACCTACTCCACCTCTTCCTCCACCTCTTCTTCAATGATTACCCCCGTCCTCCCTACTCCACCTCTCCCTCCTCCTCCTCCTCCTCCTGCTCCACCTCTCCCTCCTCCTCCTCCTGCTCCAGCTCTTCCTCCACCCCTCCCTCGACCTCAACCCTCCCTACCCCACCTCTTCCTACTCCTCCTCTTCCTCCTCTTCCTCAATGCTCTATTCACGGGTGGTCACCCCCACCATCCCTACTCCACCTCCACCCCTCCTTCGACCTCAACCCTCCCTTCTCCTCCTCTTCCTCTACCTCCACCCCTCCTTCGACCTCAACCCTCCCTTCTCTTCTTCCTCTACCTCCACCCCTCCTTCGACCCCCACCCTCCCTACTCCACCTCCTCCTTCTCCACCCCTCCCTCTATCCTCGGTTCACTCCTACTGGGTGGTGGGGGGTGGGTTCTAGTGGGTAGGGTTCTCGCGCCCCCTCCCTCTGCGCTATGATACAGGTACAGACAGTACTACCTCCTCCCCCAGGCCGGTTTGAGTCCCTCGGTCATTTTTATTTTTAATGCCAAAAAAAAACCAACCCAAAAATACAATTTTTTGCATCCGGTGCTCATGACTCATGATGTCACAAAGTAATGACCCCACCCCCTGATTTGGAGTTTGGAATCGCTAAAGTGATCAGATGTGTTTGTTTAAGGATAAACCTGTTTTCGTTCTTACAGGAGAGAACTTTAGAGTTCGGTTTGTCTTGAAAATTAGCTCCGATCTGCGGCCGTTTATCTGACGTTTATCTGACGTTTATCGGACGTTAATCGAACCTCTTCGTGCGTCCACGAGACCCCTTATTTATTAATTTAAAGTCGTTGATAAAGACGCAAAGCGTAAAGTCTTGGTTGGCTGCTGCATTCTCTCCTGACGGGATTCGCCCGACCATTTTAAGTTGACTCCTACAAAGGCTTTTAATTTGAAATGGGCATCGCAGCGTTTAAGTTTGACCTAAGAAAAAATCGTGTCTCTTGCTTAAGCGAGGTGACCTTCGAAGCATGCACTTCAGAGCATTTACCTTCTCAGCACCCCGGTTCCAGAAAGATACGTTGTTGGGTGACATTTTTAAGTTTTTATAAAAAAGCTATTTGGAGAAAAGTGTTTTTACAATTTTTAGTTGTATTTAATTTTAATTTTATTTTTGTGGAACCCCCCCCCCCCCCCCCCATGCGGATGTGGGTGGTTGTTTCTGGTTGAGTTTCGGACACGAAAAATAAACCACGTCAAACATGCAGCTGGCTACTGTGTCTTTGTGTCTCTGTTGTGTATGTTGTGTCTTTGTTTGTGTGTTGTGCTGTGTTTTATAGCAATACCACAAAAACATTACAGGACTGAAGGATTACACAATTTAGATTTTCACAGAAGTTCCATATAATTACTAATCTGACTCATATAATCTCATTAATCGGCTCTACTTGGTAATTTATGATCAATTCTGTGGCTCGCTGGATAATTCATTTCTCAGATCGGCCACTGGAGGGCGCTGTAAGCCAGGGAATCTGGACGACGTGGCTTTATTTCTGTTTGAGTGTCGACGCGTGTCCAGTCTTTTCTGGGACTTTCCTCCATCAGCTGTCACGTCCGTCCTTAATGCATAAAATAAACCTAGATAATAAATATATATAAAATAAAATAAATTATTAAAAAAACAAATGTGGCTCAGCTGTGCAGCCACCGAATAACCACCACAAACACGACGTGATCGCAGAACGAATTATGCCCTGGCCAGAGTGACACAGGTCTGAGCTGTCGGAGGTTGGATTCGACGAGGGTCCCTCAGGTTCATTTCGATCCCCTGTGATAGAGATGCTGAGGAGTGATGATACTGGGTACCAATCCTGCTAGTTTAAGCATCACTTAATGTATATTGTACGTCCTGGTAGTTTAAAACAGTACTGAGCATTGTGTAGCTAACGGCTTACTTCTGGCAGGCTTACGGCTAACTTCTGATGCTAATTCTAATGCAATGTAGCCACATCAATTTTGGATCAAATCCCTCCATAGGGGATGGTCGTACCTCCACGCACGTCCCATAAGTCCCTGTTTCACAAGGCAGAACAAATCGCTGTTTAGCTGTGTGTATTTGCAGTGTGTGTTCAGATGATTTCCCCATGGTACCGCGTTCCTGTTTCAGTCTTGAAATGGGGTCAACGGATTCGCACCGGGCTGCTGAAATAAGTTCACCTTGTGTATCTGTCGACGCAGCTGGGCACACACCTGTAAAGCTCTAACGTTAGTGTTTGTAGCTTGTGAAATAGTACCGTGCCGATAAATGTTGTACGTCACTTTTTCCGTTTATTGCTGTAGGATTCTATTTTTACTGAAGACAAGCTAGGAGGATTCGTAGCTTTTGGCAGCCTAAAAGCAAACTTTTGCCAGGCTAACAGCTAGCATCTGGCAGGCTAACACCTGTCCTTTGCCAGGTAGCTTCTGGCTGCCTAAAAGCTAACTTCTGGCAGGCTACCAGCTAACTTCTGGCTGCATAAAAGCTAACTTCTGGCAGGCTACCAGCTAACCTTTGGCAGGCTAGCTGGGGAGCTAGCTCTGTTTACTCTACCGACTCGCTGTTTAAAGAACAGGAATTCAAAGCTTCATATTTGTCTTACTTTGTGTAAACATTAAAGTCTTATCGGTTCCAATAAATCTTTAGACTAAGTTGCAGTCTGACCTGATTGGTCGAGACCAAGCGTCGCACAAACTTGACCCTCGACCTGGGAACAGCAACACAAACACACACACACACACGCCTCTACGCCCTGGTATACACACACACACACACACACACACACACACACACACACACACACACACACACACACACACACCTCTCTACACCCTGACACACACACACACACACACACTTCTCTACACCCTGATACACACACACACACACACAATCAATAAACAATACAGACGCATACACATAAGATACACACATCAATACAGACACATACACTACACACACACATTCAAGCTATACACACACACACAGACACACTTACACAAACACATACACACACAGAGGACACTGGGACATCACTGGGACAAGTACATCAAGGATGCAAACTTCACAGGACCAAGGGGTGTGTGTGTGTGTGTGTAGAGGTTGCTATATTTGGAGCTCTCAGCTCAGTATCTGTGGTTGGAAAAACACTTGAAGGATAATCAGGATTCGGCCGCTCTCTGACGGGAGGTTTATCGAATAGACATCACCGTGGTTACCGCCTGGAGATCGGATCGGAAATCAGCGATAGGATGTGTGTGGAGAAATCAGGGGACGATTTATTAGGTGTGTGTGTATGACAAACATTGTTGTGCGCTGAAATATACAATACATATTAACAAAGACAGACAGACACACATTTACAAACACACACCCAACACACACAGACACACCCACACACATCCACAATCACAGACACCCTCACACGTACACACATGACACATCCACAAACACATCCACAAACACACACATCCACACACACTCACACTCACACACATAACACTCACACACACACATACTCACATGTACACACAGACACACCCACAATCAGGCACGAACGGATACACACACACACACACAGGATTACATTACACATGGACACAAACAAATACAAACACACAGACACACACACTAATGAGGCCAACACACACATTCCAACACACACGTACACACGTGCGAACGCATCAAGGGACAAATGTTACGCACAACAAAATAGATTTAAAAATAACACACACATTTACAAAGAGGGAGAGTGGAGGTACACAAGGACGCACACTTTGATGAAGGGCTCGGCCGCACAACTCGGGCGTAAACCGTAAATCATCGTGACACATCTGCACACACAAAAGCAATATACATAAACGCACACACAAATACACACACATACAAGCAATACATACACACAAGAAACACACATACATGCAATACATACACACAAGTTTCACACTTAACTACACACACATACATGCATAATTGCACACACACAAACACACACACTTCGCCGATATACACACATACAAGCAATACATACACACAAGATACACACTTAACTACACACACATACACTCATAATTACACAAACACACACACACATACAAGCAATTCATACACACAAGATACACACACATACAAGCAATACATACAAAAGATACATACACACGAGATACAAACTTAAATATAACCGCAAGCGGTGATTAACGGGGTCTGAGCAAAATTAAATGTCAAGAACAAACTAATGGAAGATATATAAACATAGCATATAATTGTCATATTTAAGGAAAGATGTTCCACTTATAAACCTGAACTGCAGCCTCATTCACATGGTCAAAATGTCTATTGATAAGCACACAACATCCAGAAAACTCAAAGCACACATTTCTCAAGTGAATTAAGGGCTTTCTTCAAACCATATACCTGAAAAATTTTAGAAATTCTGGGTAAATTAAACATTTCTAGTCAAGAACACTAACGGAAGAAATATAAATATGACAGAGTTAATTAAGGAAAAATTTGTTAATGAAGAAGTTCCCCTTAAAGGTCCCATGGCATGCTACTTTATCAATGCTTTAATATAGATATAAGTAGGCCCCAAACACAGTATTTGAAGAAGTTCCCGAAATTCAGCCGTGGTGCAGAATTACAGCCACTACGAGCCAGTCGCACATTGAGCTTTCCCTAAATGCGCCATTTCGGAGTTTGTAGCTTTAATGCAAATGAAGAGGAGAGAGGCGGGTCAAGGAGGAGGGTGGGGGTGTGGCCCTGAGCAGCTTGCAGCCACGGTATCATGCGCTCTGTTTACAGTGGATGTATCGCAATGGCGAGGCGCACAAAGCCTTTAGCCGTGTTCTGTAAATATTCTAGAACACACTGGAGTCCTGGAGCTCTATATCTAAAAAATATCATATTATACATAGATATCTATATCATATAATATATATTATCACGGCCAAAAGCTGTGTGAGCCTCCAGACGATATTATGAATCTCAAACGATCGCGTCGGGTTCTCCGACGTCTCTGGTTCTTCCACGTCCATATCAATCTGAAGTAGACTGAACCACGACATAGCGGAGAAAGGGATTGTTGCCCACGATTGTCTCCCGATGCTGAGGGACCGCCGCCTCGGCAGCGGTCAGCGCTTAGGCACCACTGCCTCCTGCAGTGCCGAGGCGGTGGTCCCTCGGCAGCAGGAAGCAGGGCTCAAGCGGGAGCCATTCGCGGCCAACAATTCCTTTCTCCTCTATGTCGTGGTTCATCTACTTCAGGGAGTCAAAGCCAAAGTTCCTTTCCCCCAATTCATTCTCAACCATGGCTGAGATAACCCCCACTACAAGTCTCGTTGTGGAAATACCAGAGACGAGAGTCCTACGTGTTATGCGCCATAACACCAACAGCAGAACGGTTATCCAAATAACAAGGAAGTGTACAACACTTGTGTTACAGTCCTGGAGCTCTATATCTAAATAATATCATATAATATGTAGATATCTATATCATATAATACATATTATCAAGGCCAAAATCTGTGTGCGCCTCCAGACGATATTATGAATCACAAACGACTTCGTCGGGTTCTCCGACGTCTCTTCGTCTCGTTCCTCCACTTCCACATCAATCTGTAGTAGACTGAACCGCGCGGTGCCTGCTGCTGGCTGCCCGCTGCTGGGCGGTGGTGGTTCGCGGCGGTGGTGCCTCGCGGCAACCGACAGCAGGCAGCGTGTCGCAGTTCATGTACTTCAGGGAGTCAAAGTTCCTTTCCCCCAATTCCTTCTCAACCATGGCTGAGATAACCCCAACTACAGTCTCGTTGTGGAAATACAAGAGACGTCAAAGAACCGACGTGTTATGCGCCATAACACCAACAGCAAACACTTGTGTTACACTGTGTGATGTGTAATCACACACACACACACACACACATGTGGCGCTCTCACGGTCGTGTCTCATTGGCAGGCCAAATTCTCTGGGGGGGCAAGGCAGAGAAAGGGGAGGAGCTTAGATCCTTTATGACGACATATGGGACCCCATTCCAAATCACCGCGCTTGAGCCTCCGTTTTTTCAAAGGCGAGCAGAACACCTAGCGCTCGTTTTACACCGAACGCAAGTTTTAGCCACTGGGGGACCATAGGCAGGCAAGGGGAACTCATATTTATGTTAGAAAACCTCATAAAGTGAGATTTTCATGCCATGGGACCTTTAATGCCATACTGTGTCTTGGCAGTCCGATTCTTGGAAACTAATGAGCCGGAATGTTGATTGCCTGATGAATTTCAGGTGCTGTTCAATGTTGTGTTTCTTAAATGAGGGGGAATGACAGATTGTCATGTTCAGCTTGTTCTTATCAGGAATCAAACTCTCAACCTAAGGATCACCAGTACACTGTATTATCCCGTTGAGCCACTGACATTCCTGAACTGAATGAAGCCTCATTCACATGGTGGAAATGTCGATTGATAAGCACACAACATCAAGAAAACTCCAAGCACACATTTCACAAGAGAATTTAGGGCTTTCATAAAAGAGTACAGATCTGAAAATTTGGACTGTTATACAATAACAAAATGGTCATATAGGCAAAATGGATTGAGACTGTGTACGTTTGGCTTTTCTATGAAATTGTGGGAACATTTAAGAGCAGAAGACCAGGGTGAAAAAGATGCATCTGATATTAGAGATTAATATTATGAAAGAATTTTGAGTCCTGGTCAATCTAGTAAGGAGAAATAAGTCTAGTTCATAATTTTTATATATATATTTTTAAATTGCGCCACCTTTGGGTACAGTACCACAATTTGGGTTTATGGGTAGTGGGGGGTATTGGTATCAATCTAATAATAGTCTTATTTTTTTTTATACAATAACAAAATGGTCATATAAGAAAAATGGGCTAACTGCTCTAACTTTATTGGCCAATGTTTCTCAAATAGAACTAAATAAAACAAATTCTGTACGATGATTTTTGTGAGGCTTGGTCTAAAGATTTTATGTGGCGATTTTGTAAATTTTTGAATATTTTTGTAGCCTGTGAATCTTTTTATCATGTTTAGCTCTTATAAATGCTTCTGATTCTAGAGATTAATATTCTGAGAGAATTTTGAGTCCAGGTCAATCTGGTGTGGAGAAATAAGCCTAATTCATGATTTTTTACAATAGCTCCACCTTTGGGTGCAGTACCACAAATTTGGGTTTATGGGTAGAGGGGGTTATTGGTAACCATACCTGAAAATTTCAAAAGTTTTTGACTTATGGTATAGGCTGTGTAGTTTCCTAACTAGAAAATTTATTGTAGAAAATGCAGTGAGTGTGAGGCTGAAAATATTTTTTAATATAGCCACATAGATTAAAACATAAAGAAACGTTAAATGGCTTAAATTAAGTGAAGGGATTTTAACAAAAGTCCAAAAGTCCAAATGGAGTAAACAATGTAAACATGCACACCATTTAAGAAAATGTAAATGGTTGGAAACAAATAAAGTGACAGCTGAATGAAAAGCGCAAAGCATTGCTAAAAATGCAGAAATGTAAAATTAATTAAACTGAAGAACCTGAAAGGTCAAATGTATTGCCCTGCACTGCTGGTGTGTGTGTGTGTGTGTGTGTGTGTGTGTGTGTGTGTGTGTGTGTGTGTGTGTGTGTGTGTGTGTGTCGGTCGAGCCGGTGCGTGATTAAAAGCAGCCCAATAGAGTGGGAAAAACAGCCCAATCTGGCAACACTGCCTGAACGCCCTGCAAAAGTAACCCAATCCGGCGGGGAAAACCGCCCAATATGGCAACACTGCTGAACGTCCTCGCGCTCCAGCGTCAACGTAAATCAATGAGACCAACTGAAAACGAAGCCGGTACGAAACTAAATCTGTGATGCTGAATAAAGTTTAAATTATATTGAAATTCCGTTTGGATATTATTGAAGATACAAGTGTGTAGATTTGTTAAATGGTTTGAAAGATGATTAACAGTTGAAAATGTATTTAATTACGTCTGAAACAGTTGAAGCACCAGAGGACGCCTCTGCCGTCCTCCCATTGACTCCCATGTTAAAAAAGATAGTATTTTACAAGTAGAATATCTTACAAAGTATAAAATATTAAAACAAATCTGAAAAGAAGCGCACGATTCCAAGCTATTCTGAACATTTTAATGTTCGAATGGTGTCTCTAGGTGAAAAATTGAGGAAGGAGATAGGTCCCAAAGTTTGGAGAGAATAATAAAGAAATTAAGAAAGAAACTTATGAAGAACAATAGTTGAGTTGATGCACTCTTAACTACACACAAATACACAAGATACACACACATACAAGCAAAACATACACAAGACACACACATACAAGCAATACATACACAAGACACACACATTAATACAAACACATACGCACAGGATACACACATAATTACGTAACAACACACACGTACACACAAGGTACACATACATACAAGATACACACTCACACATTCACACACACATACATACAATACACAACCCCCCACACAAACACATACACACGTACAAACGCTAAACACATAAAGACAAACACAAGATACACGGGGGGAGGGCCCCTTAGTGTGGGGGAGGGCCCCTTAGTGTGGGGAGAGGGGCCCCTTAGTGTGGGGGAGGGCCCCTTAGTGTGGGGGGAGGGCCCCTTAGTGTGGGGGGCCTTAGTGTGGGGGAGGGCCCCTTAGTGGGGGGGGCCTTAGTGTGGGGGGGAGGGGCCCCTTAGTGTGGGGGAGGGCCCCTTAGTGTGGGGGGGAGGGGCCCCTTAGTGTGGGGGGGAGGGGCCCCTTAGTGTGGGGGGGAGGGGCCCCTTAGTGTGGGGGGAGGGGCCCCTTAGTGGGGGGGGCCTTAGTGTGGGGGGGAGGGGCCCCTTAGTGTGGGGGGAGGGGCCCCTTAGTGTGGGGGGGAGGGGCCCCTTAGTGTGGGGGAGGGCCCCTTAGTGGGGGGGGGCCTTAGTGTGGGGGGGGCTTAGTGGGATGGGGAGGGGCCCCTTAGTGGGGGGGGGGCCTTAGTGGGAAGGGGAGGGGCCCCTTAGTGGGGGGGGGGCTTAGTGGGAAGGGGGCCTTAGTGTGGGGGGGAGGGGCCCCTTAGTGGGGGGGGCCCTAAGTGTGGGGGGGAGGGGCCCCTTAGAGGGGGGGGCCTTAGTGTGTGTGTGGGGGGGAGGGGCCCCTTAGGGGGCGGGGCCAAGGGGCCTCTGGTCCCTTGGCCCCGGTGGTGGGATTTGTGATTACACAGGTCGCCAGACCTCAGGTATGCTGTACACACACACACACAAAGAGACACACACACATGAACGAACAAATGCACACACACACAAACACACACACACACACAGGAATGCATACACACACACTCACACACAAAAACACAGAAACATCTGAGCATTAAGGTAGGGAGGGCACTTGTGTGAGTCTTGTGTCACTTTGAGTCTTTGTGTTAATGTGTGTGTACTTGTGTGCATGCGTTCCTGTATGCATGTGTGACTTTGTGTGCATGGATGGGTGTGCATGGGTGCCTTTCTGTGCATAATGGTGTGTTTCTTCATGTGTGTCTGTGTGTGTTTCAGGCAAGGTTTGGGCTGCAAAGCAACACAAAAAAGAACATACACATATACATACATATCACCACATCTTATAAATATATACAAATATAAACAGTGAGACACACACACACACGTGCACACACACACACACACACACACACACTATAGGCTGAACTGGCTCAGACGGGAAGTGACTCCAGGTCGAGTCGTCACGACGACCATAAGGCTTACTGCGACCAACGAGTCTTTTATCAAATGCAGTGCGCACACAGATAGGCACGCACGCACACAGACACATACACACACACATAAAGGCACAAGCATGCACGCACAGGCATACACACAGAGGAAAAGGCACACACACGCAGGCACACTCACACACATCCGCACATCACATGCACACAGGTGCACAAAGGCACACACGCACACGCACACGCACACACACTCACACACACACACACACACTGTTCCCTCCTCTCCAGCCCCTGACTCTGCAACTTTTCCCTCAAACGAGAAAAACGAGCCGGTCACGTGGCGCGGAGCACGTGTTCCCGGGTGTTATTGCATCGCGCGCCGTTCCGCAGACCGCTCGAGCGGTTGGCGCTCGACTGCAAAGTCAACGCAATGTCACCGGATGACGACAGGGGGAGGGCGGGGGGGAGTAGTGCGCGAGCCGCTCCATCAACCGGCGAGCGAGCGAGCGCGAGGGAGCGTGAAAGTCAGCCGGTGTTACGGAGACGCGGGAGCGCGCGCGCGACGTTGCCTGAGATCCGCGGTGGAAAGTTTTGGGAGAGGGATGATGCGCGCGCACCTGGTCACCTTGAGGGGAGGGGGCGGTTGGGGTAATGGAGGCGCAATATAAACCATATTTGTTAGATAATCGCGCAATTAAAAACACGTAACACCGTAAGCCCGAAAAAACATCGCAGGGCTATTAACGGCGTGCGCATGCGCATAACAAATCACGTTTTGATTTAGGTAGCGTACATTGGGAAATTGAACGGTGTTTATTTCAAATTGTAAATCCTCTGAACAAAAGGATATAATATCCTTATCTATTTATATATATATATAATATAAAAGTGTGTCA
>NC_136939.1:25728458-25758458 GCF_949987615.1 Pollachius pollachius
TTACTCAAAGAAACTAAAAGCATCAAATTACTAAAAGTAACTAAAAGTAACTAGTCACTCAAAGTATCTAAAAATAACTGGATAGTAAATTAGCTAGCTGAGTGGCGTCAACGTCAGAGAAAGGCCTTACATTTTCTCATTCGTTCTTAGTTCCGTTTTTACTATTCATAAACTATTTTTCGAGTGGTCTTCGGGCTCAATGCACGGGGAGGCAGGGAAGGCTTCTGGAAGCAGCTAAGGACAAGCATGCAGGCAGGAATACACATGTGCACACACAAACGCATGCACGCAAATACAAACGACAACACACTACCCTAACACACACACTCATCTACACATCCATTGACACCACCCTGACAAACACTCATATACACCCCATGCTCACCACCCAATACACACCCTAACGAACACACACTATATTGTTCACACACACACACACACACACACACACACGGGGTCCACACACACACAAACACACACACACACACACACACACAGACACACACACAAACACACACACACACACACACACACACACACACACACACACACACACACACACACACACAAAACAGAGACAGTGCTACACATTCATCCCAATTTGTCAGAGCGTCATATCTGATTTCTCCGCCGTGCCGCTTGGTACAGCGTTCCCAGCGTTCCAAGTCCGACGCTCCCAGGTTCCCGCTCTCCCTCGCGGGCCCCATGTGACCAGTTCGTCTCAGGAAAGGGACCTCAGAATGATGCATGTCACGGTGGTGTCTTCATGGTGGGGGGCTGAGCTTTAAGACTTTCTGAATGTCCGCTAGGCTGTAGCAGAGGCACTCGGTCCCTCGCTCGAACATTTAGCATAGTGATGTAGCATCAGAACGGTTATTAAAGCGCTAACGCTAGGTAGCATCAGAACAGTTATTAAAGCGCTAACGCTAGGTAGCATCAGAACGGTTATTAAAGCGCTAACGCTAGGTAGCATCAGAACCGCTAGTTACAGCGACCAACACCGAGGTGAGCAAACGCTTGAAGTTAGATGAGGGGCCTCATGTTCCCCCCCCCCCCCCCCCTCCGTTGCCGAACCCCCCGACGCTCCAGGGTTTCCAAGTGGAGCCAACTGGACATTCCCGGTCTTGACTCGGCGCTCCCGCTGACAGCTCGGAGTTACAGTTGGGAAGGCCGTGACTGCGATGTGGCTGAACCCTCGCCATGTCTTTCATCTTCCAACCAACGCTTCGCCATACTTGTCGGATTTACTTAATCCGATATTTAGAACCAAGATTCAGAATTTCAACCCACAAATTCTAAATACTTGTCAGTTTTATTCATTCCGATATTAATAACCAAGTTTCCGAATTCCGACCCCTGATTCTCAATACTTGTCGGATTTTTCTGTTTGATATTAATAAACAAGTTTCCGAATTCTACCCCCCCGATTCTCCATACCATTAACAATCCATTCCGATCTCGCTGATCTTTCCTAGACTCTCTTTCCCAATTCCCTCCGCAAAACAATCCATCGGTATTCCCGTCTCCCCCTCTCTGTTGTGGTCGGATCCCCCCCCCCCCCTGCTCACCGGGTCACCACACATTCCCCCGTTGATCCGGAGGGACAAGTGTTCGTATCCCTAATCCCGGCTCTTTGTGGCCCGCGGGGGTTAGCGTGGAGGCTCTGTTGACGGCTGCGGCGTGCAAATATCTCCCCATGCGGTTCTATTTGTTTCACAACTTCCAGCCCCACCTTCACCCCCATCTCCTCCTTCACCCCCCACCCCCACCCTCATCCCTGCCCAGACCACCACCCGTACCTCCACCCTCACCCCTGGCCCCAACGGGCATGCGTCTGTGTGAATGCATGTGTGCATGCATGTATGCTTGTGAAAGTGCCTGCCTCTGCACGTGCTTGCGTGTGTGCTTGTATGTGCGTGCGTCCCCGTGCACGTGTGTGAACATGCATGTGTGTGTGTGCGTGCATGTGCATTGCATGGGTCTGTGTGCGTGGATGCATGTGTGCATGGGTGTGTGCGTGCGTACCTGTGTGTGCATCTTTGCGGGGGTGTGTGCATGTGTACCTGTGCGTGCATCTGCGTGCGTGTGCGTGCATCTGCGTGCGTGTGCGTGCGTGCGTGCGTGTGCGTGAGTGTGTGTGCGTCAGTCAGCTCAGGCTTGTCGGTCTGAGTTGAATCCATAACACTCTGTGTTGTTTTTTCGGCCGCTCACCTGGCCTGTTGCCATGGCACTGCTTCTCTCCTACGCCTGAAACATCTAGACCCCCCCCCCCCCCCCCCCCCCCCCCAAAACACGCACCCCTTCCCCACGCACACACTCAGTCGCTGGCAGACAGGTGCAGAAAACGAAGACCTATATGAAACATGTTGCTGTGTGGCTGAGTGGGACAGGCTGTGCTTAAAAACTGTGTAACATCCCATCTCTCTCTCCCCCTCTCTCTCTCTCCCTCTCTCTCCCCCCCTCTCTCTCTCTCTCTCCCTCTATTTCTCTCTCTCCCTCTCCCCACCTCTCTCTCTCCCTCTGTCTCTCCCCCTCTCTCTCTCTCTCCCCCCCCTCTCTCTCTCCCTCTATTTCTCTCTCTCCCTCTCTCCCCCCCCCCCCCTCTCTCTCTCTCCCCTCTCCCCCCCTCTCTCTCCCTCCGGGACGGAATGAGAGTGAACTGAACCGTAACATTGGCTACCAGAATGGAGCCCTGTTACAGAGAGCAGAATTCCTCTCTGAGGGGAGAAGATTTCACTGGTTTGGTGAAAGCTCCCTCAGAGGGAGAAGATGAACAAAGCAGGCAGAATGGTCCTCCATCAGCTGTGGGGTTTTAAGGGGAGTAACATGAAACTGTGGTTTTCGGCATTGTTGAAGACCTATCATCATCAGAACGTAGCATCATATGACATAGCTGTTCCGTCTATCATGACATATCATATATCATGACATTATATATCATGACATATCATATTAGTATCATGGTGTAGTTATAGTCGTGTATATCTTGAATAACAGATATATCATGATATATGCAATTACTTAATCTCACAACATATCGTATGACATATCGCGACATAACCTACATATCCTGATATGTATTTCATGACCTCTTATCCTATACAGTACATCATGAATAACAGATATATCATGATATAGAATAACTCTCACGACATTTCATATCACAACATACCCTACATATTGTGATGTCATGAATATAAACATCATGAAAAACAGATATCATGATATATAATTACCTCATTTCATGACATCGTATACCGATATACCCTACATATCATTACATGTATTTCATGACGTCGTATGCTATACAGTAAACGACAGATATATCATCTCATGACATATCGTGACATGTATCCTATATCACGACAAATCGTATTCACCATGATGGTCATGACGCCCTCACTGAGGTGAAGTTGTTGTGTCAGAGGAGGGAGAACTTCATGGAGATAAGTGACACAGCCGTGAAGAATCCTCTTCTCAGGGGAGAACCTGACTTCTGGCACGGCTGTGGGGAATTTGTGCATTGAGTGTAATCTGTGTGTTGTGTGTAATCTGTGTGTTGTGTGAAATGTGTGCGTTGTTGTCACAGTCCTGTAAATTGTAAGCTACAAGCCCCTCAGTACACAACATGCTGGAGAGCATGGTGGATCTCCACAGAATGAGACGCCCTCTCTCTATCTCTTTCTTGTGGGAGCCCTCTCTCTCTCTCTCTCTCTCTCTCTCTCTCTCTCTCTCTCTCTCTCTCTCTCTCTCTCTCTCTCTCTCTCTCTCTCTCTCTCTCTCTCTCTCTCTCTCTCTCTCTCAATTCAATTCAATTAAAAAAAGCTTTATTGGCATGAGAAATATACATTTGCATTGCCAAAGCAGGTGAACAATAAAAAAAAAAAGCGTTATAAAATAAAAAGTAAAAAGGTAAGGTATATATTATAATAAGTATAAACCGTTAAATACAAAATATCTATACATATCAAATGTTATACTATAAAAGTACTTTATACAAGATACTGTAATTTTTATAATTTTTATAATATCGCAAATTTTACTTTTTAATAAATTAAAGATACACTCTAAATACACAGTATATAAATTATTTAGGTGACGAACAGGTGACGAATCTTGCTGCTGCGTTCGCACATTGTTGTATTTCTCCAAACAGGTATGGCAGTTTGTGAGCATCTGGAGTGTCTTTGAAGTCCTTGAATGCCTTTGTAATCCGTAGGATGTGTGTATTCCTAGTTTTGTAGTCTTCGTATGACTGGCAGGAAGTCGGGAAGTGCAGTTCTCTCTCTCTCTCTCTCTCTCTCTCTCTCTCTCTCTCTCTCTCTCTCTCTCTCTCTCTCTCTCTCTCTCTGAACAGTAGCTTACATTAACAAAATAAAAAAAAACAGAGGTAAGGGGGTTTGTTATCAAATGAAACCAGAGGTGTGAGTGTGTGTGTGTGTGTGTGTGTTTGTGTGTCCATGCGTGTGCATCCGCCCGCACGTGTGTCTTTCTGTGTGTGTGTGTGTGTGTGTGTATTTGTGTGTGCGGTTTAGTGTGTGTGTGTGTATTTGTGTGCATGTGTGTGTGTGTATGTTTGTGTGTGACCGTGTGTGTGAGTGTGTGTTGGTGTGTTGCTAGACTCAGTTCCCAGAATATGATACTATCTCTCTGTGTCCATTACATGGTTATCTGAGGACCTGGTAGGGGCAAACCAGAAAGAGAGAGGGGCCCTTGCTTGATAATGTTCTGGTTTCTCTCGATCTCGCTCTCTCTGTCTTTGTTTGTGTGTGTGCCTCTATCTATCTTTCTCTCTGTCTGTCCCTGTCTCTCTCTCTGTTTGTCTCTCTCTCTCTCTCTCTCTCTCTCTCTCTCTCTCTCTGTCTGTCTATCTGTCTGTCTGTCTGTCTCTGTCTTCCCTAACTGAACGTTATTGTCGGTTCCTCTGTCTGTCTGACTTGTGTTTGTAAGTGTTCTCTCACACATTTATCTCTCCTCTCTCTTCTGCTTTTATACCCCTCTCTCACCTCTCTCGCTCGCTCTCTCTCTCTCTATCTCATCGGCTTGATCTCTCTCTCTCTCCTCTCTCTTTCTCTCTCTCACAAAGACGCAGACACACACAAATACTGTTTCTCTATAGCTTTCACAGACACAAACGTACACACACACACACGCACAAACACACACACACATACACTACCTCTCTCTCTCTCTCCCCCCCCCTCTCTCTCTCTCCCCCAACCTAATCTCTCTCTCTCTTCCCCCCCCCCTCTCTCTGACCCGTGCTGCAGACACCGGACTGGAATGTAGCATGACTTCGGGAAAGTTTACTGGCCCCCCAGTTGACCCAGTCATACCAGTGATACCAGTAGAATCAGTACTGAGTATTCCCAGTCCTCCATCAGAAGGAAAGCCATGGATCTCCAGAACAACACATCAACCAACTCCTCCATGAACTCAAAGCTTCTTCAAGCGCCTCCCTTCAGAGATGGACCCTCAAGTATTTCTGTGGCTGTTTTAATAAAGTGTGTCCTGATGGTTTGAATGTGCCTGAGTCGTCCTCAATTAAATTTAATTCAAAAAAAGCCTTACTGGCATGAGAAACAAACACCAAAGCAGGTGAGCAATAAAGAGGTCTCTCTCGCTCGCTCTCTCCGTCTCTCTCTCTCTCTCTCTCTCTCTCTCTCTCTCTCTCTCTCTCTCTCTGCCTCTGTGAGTGAGTGAGTGTGTGCCTCCGTGGTCATGTTTGTGTGGGTGCATTTCTTTGACTGTATGTCCACGTGTGTGCGTGTGTGTGCATGCATCTGCGTCTGCTTGCGTGTGTGTCTGTTGGTGTGTGTCTGGCCACTTTCGGCTCTCATCTCTCAGAGGGATAAGGTATCTCGGCCCCGCCGCCCTTCTGATGATTAAGTGATGCGGTCTCTGAAAGCAGAGCCGACCCCTGCTCCGCCGTGACACTCTTATTCCCGCTCTCCTTGCTTTACCGCGATCTAGCATCTAGGATCGATTGCTCTTCCTTTGGTCCCCAGATGTTAACACTGAATTTACATACATTGAATTTTGCAGCTGAATTTGGCATGTTGAAATTGGGGATGTTGAAAATATTTAAGTTTAATTTTTTAACATTGAATATTTGATTTTGAATTTTTTAACATTGAAAAATAAAGCTGAAATTTTCATGAAAAAAATCCAGATACGTTATTTTAATGCATAAATATTCAGTACTTAGAATTCAATGGCTTTTTATTTTCAAAATCTGATGGCATAGATTTACTTCCGTAATAAACGTTCACGACACCGCTGGCCCGCGGCGGTTTGTTGCAAATAAAACGTAAGGGGTAACACTTCCCTTTTTTATCAGTTGACATCAGTGTTGGGAATGTAACTTTAAAAAAGTAATTAGTTATAGTTACTCACTACTTGTTCCAAAAAGTAACTGAGTTAGTAACTGAATTACTCTATAATAAAAGTAACTAGTTACCAGGGAAAGTTAATATTTGCGTTACTGTAAAAAAAATGAGTTGCTTGTGTCAAAGAATTTGGATTTTGGATTTGGATTTTTTAAATGGTTGAACTGCCCATTCAAGTTCCTGATATACTTGCAAAGGCTGCGATACATCTTCCGAATACTACAGAAAATGCAAACTTTTCTGCTGCTTAATCAAATCAGTTTGGTGAGTGCGTGTACGTGTGTGTGGCTGGCGTGTCCTGGCTTGTGTGTAAAAACACTGGATCCGATTGGCTACCATGAAACATGACTCGCTTATCTCGTTGTTGACCCCACCAGTCTTCTCCCGAGCAGTTTGTGTTTGGAGCCAGGGGTGCGTTCGGATTACGCAGTTCAATTCAATCAATTAATAGTAATGCACCGCATTTAACGTACAGTAACGGTAACGGCGTTGTAACAACGGAAACAGTAATTAGTTAGATTAGCCCGTTACTGAATTTTTTGAAAAAAAAATTTAAACGGCGTTATTACAAACACTGGTTGTCATCAAATAAAACATGAGAGGTAACACATTTTTTATTTTAATATAATGTGAAATATTATATCCTCAATGTCTTGGTGTGCAGTGGTAAGGGTGTTGGTTAACACTCTGTAGACCCCGGTTTAAGTCCCACTAACTATGCTGTCCTTCTAACCCGATGGCTCTTTTGAATCAATGCCATGTGAATTGTCAAGTCAATTATACACTCTCACCAACTAACAGTTGGTGTCTCTGTGGCGCAGGTGTTAGAGCTGTTTAGTATCTGTTTTGGAGACATGGGTTCGATTCCTGCCTTGGCTGGTGTTGTGGGGTGACTTTATGGTGAATTGATCGATGTGAATGACTTAATTCACAACAATTAATTTGCCCAGACAGTGATTCAGAATGAATGGGTGAATGTGAATGACTATGTGAATGGAGACTTTGAATGAGTGCACTCATTCAACAGTCATCCATCCACAAAGACAGTTATTCGAAATTAATGTGTGAGAGAATGGATCCCTCCACTAGGCAGATGTTCCCACAAACCACCGTGGATGAAATGGGACACATTTCCCCAGAACGGATAGAAACAGTTAACCCACCTATTATTGGTCAACCGTAAAAGGTCAAAGGTCAATGAAAATAAATATGTACTTACCACAACCTGCCAGTAGAGAGTGATTACCAGGACTTAAACCCATGTCTCCAGATCATATCTTCAGATCCCTGTCTCTCTCCGTTGCACTGAGTGAGAAGCTCGGAGGTTATACTTGTAGTTGACATTAGACGTAAACATAACTTAATAAGATGACAAGCTTAACTTAGTCAGAGACCTGGTGGTCCAGTGCTAAGAGAGTTGCTTAAGACTCCGTTTTGAGTCCCCACTCAGACAGCCTATAAGAAAAGTAATTGAGGTCAATTAACCCTCGGTCCCATGAGTGACATTCTTATTTCTTCTACAAATTGTAAGGTCAGTTATAACTTAAGAAGTCATCTTGTCGATGTCCAGGTGGTACAGTGGTTTGGGTGTTGGTTAACGCTCTGAAGACTATGATTCGGGTCCACACTCACATTAGCAGGAGGGGGGTCACCCATCCCAAAAAGTTATAACTTTTATGATTTATTTATATTTTAGCGCGCCCTTAGTAAAAACAGGGTTCGAGAACCCAATCAATCAATCAATCAATCATTCAATCAAAAGCTAAACTTAAGGTTCTTCGAAAGTTATACTTGACCTTACAATTTGTAGAAGAAATAAGATAGTAATCAAGCGCCTTGTTTTATTTGACAACCGATAAAAAACGACGGTATTACCCCTTATGCTTTATTTGGTGACGACTGATAAAAAAGGACAGTGTTACCCCTTAGGTTTTATTTGGTGACGACCGATAAAAAAAACAATCGTTACCCCTTAAATTTTATTTGATGACGACCGGTAAAAAACTAGTGTTACCCCTTGTGTTTTATTTCATTGATGACGGTGGATGAAAAACAGTGTTACCCCTTTTTTTTTTTCATGACGACCAACAAAAAACTAGTGTTACCCCTTATGTTTTTTTCACTACGACCGATAAAAAACGACAGTGTTACCCCGTTTTTTTTTTTCATGCCGGCCAATAAAAAACGAGTGTTACCCCTTATGTTTTATTTCATTGATGACGGCCGATAAAAAACAACAGTGTTACCCCTAAAGGCCCATTCACACCCTACGGTAAATACGGATAGGAATCCTTTCGTCCGGTCCCGGAGGTTGTTTCGTCCGTCAGTGGGTGCGTCGCCTCTGAGTTTACGAATCTGGAGTGCTCCGGGAGAAACAGAGCAATACCAACGGAAATAGAGAGAGTAGTGTACTATCAGATATGTATACATGTATTGTATTTAACATTTTATACTTATATTATACTATATATCTGACCTTTTTTATTTTATTGTTCACCTGCTTGGGCAATGAGTTGTAACTGGTCATTTGAAAATGGTGCAACAGTTTGAGGAGAGAATCGGGTTGGTGAGGGGTGTCACATGCCACAGCCGCCTAGGCCTACACTTTTTGCACTTTTTTTTCCGATTTCGGATGACACAAAGCAAAACCATCTCCTCTACAGATGCCATGTTTGCGATTGTCGATGCCGTTAATTTGTGACACGACAGTCACTGCCCTCTAGAGGATGTATTGCGTAACATCCATAACAACGCTGAAAACGGACGGAGGTATGAAGGGTAGTCCCGGAGACAACGTTTGGTACGGACGGACGAGTTTCGTCCGGATCCGGAGGTATGAATCGGCCTTTAGGCTTTTTTTCATGACGGCCGATAAAAAAAATCAAGAAATCACCAATAAATAATAAACCAATAAAAGACCTAGGGATGGGAATTGATAAGAATTTAACGATTCCGATTCTGATTTTTTCAAGCCGGACGATAAAAAGAACCCCTTATGTTGTTTTCCTTGACGACGATAAAAAACGACAGTTAGCCCTTTTTTATTTCATGACGGCCGATGTAAGACGACAGTGTTACCCCTTATGTTTTTTTCATGACGATAAAAACGAGTGTTTCTGTTACCCCTGTTTTTTTTTCATACCGACGATAAAAAACGAATTTATTTGCAGCACCGAGTGCTGCAAATAAAATCAATCAATCAACTCTTTGTCTCTCTCCCCCTCTTTCCCCACCCCTGCCTTTCTCTCCCTCCCTCACACAGGAACCTGAATCGCCTGGCGACTGAAAAACGTCTCGTCATCGAACTTCTCCTTCACTCCAGAGAGGAAGCTGACCTCTCTCACCATGTGGAGAAAGAGGTCGAAGGACAAAGGTCAGAGAAAAGGAGAATCGCTTGCTTCTGTGTTCCCTTGGGTCAGACCCAGTGTCGGTTTTAGGCACGTGCGAAATGGGCATCCTCCCGCCGCTTGGAGGAAGTCTCGCCCGGGGCGTAACTGGACGTAGAACCGCTACTGGTCAGACCAACAGAAAAGGAGCCACAACGTTTATGACATGAGGACAGCACTTAAAGGCGTGCTACGGCTACAGTAGCTCAGGAGGTGGGTGAGTTGTGACTGTAAGGTTGCTGGTTGGATCCCGGCTCCTCCTAGCTGAGTGTCGAGGTGTCCCTGAGTGAGACGCCTCACCCTGACTGCTCCTGACCAGCTGACAGTCGCCCTGAGGGGTCTACTCCGCCGTCAGTGTGTGAATGTGTGTATGAAATGATTGTAAGTCGCTTTGGATAAAAGCATCAGCAAAATCCCCTGAATGTAATTAGATTACGTCACCAGGTGTGAGTGTGATAGCCGTTTGAAACTCCGCCCTTTTCCTGTATCTTAGTGACATCACAAGTGGGCGTGTCCACTTAGATGTATGTTATTTTCTCAATTATCTAGAGAACATGATTTGTGGCAGTATCTCTATAACTTCACCCTCCTTCAAAAAAACTGCCATCTGTGAATATATGAATGAAAAGACTCATAAATTCTTATATATAAGAACAACAAAAGAATTAAAAATATAACTTAAACTTATCCTAGCTATCTTTGTTGTATACGGGGAATGGGTTAACCAAGTGATTGTTGGTGCTTGGCACTTGTTTCTATGATCATCCTTACTGTACCCACAGATAGATAGATAGATAGATAGAGATAGATAGAGATAGATAGAGATATATATATATATATATATATATTTTGTTTCTCTTTCTTCTGACAAATTGATTTATGTAAGTCACTATGGATAAAAGTGTCTGCTAAAACACCCTCAATGTAAATGTAAATAAAAACAAAATTGACCAAGTCATATTTTAAGGTTAATCTTGTGTTCAAGTCAAATTGATGCCTTAGGCAGTGATTATGGAATGCAAAAAGAACTGATTGGCTTCGGATATAGCCAATGAGACACAGTGAATAAGCAGAGCTAGGAGAGTAGAGTTAGGTTAAATATGAAAATTTGGCCAAACTATGACTTGGGCAATTGCTATGAGGCTAACGATACCAATGATGCTATAAGGCTAACGATATCGATGACGCTATGAGGCCACCAATATAAATGATGCTATGATGCTAACAATATAAATTATGCTACGAGGCGAATGATATTGATTATGCTACGAGGATGACAAAATAGATTATGCTATGAGGCCAACGATATAAATGATGCCATGAGGCTCACAATATAAATGATGCTGTGAGGCCAACTATAAGGATTATGCTATGAGGCTAACTATATAGAGTATGCTATGAGGCTACCGATTGCAATGACGCTATGGAGGGGAAACTAAATGTGAATAACGAAACGTGCAGACAAGACAGTTGGTTTTGTCTTTTTATTTTATTTCACTTGTTTCTTACTCTGATTAAATAAATGACAAGAGGGGATGAGCTCCTGAACCATGAAGGATGTCAGACATTGACTTTTTAGCACTTAAACATCGAGATCAAAATAACACCGAGTACTGCGTTTGCTTCCGACAAAAACCTCCACCCTCCACGCTATTCCCCCCAGCGACTTTGGTATTGTACTTATACGTTAAAATGTTCTGGATAAACAAAATGTACAACTGCATAAATATAAAATTTATAACCCAGCCACATTGAAATGGCAGACAACAAAAAAACAGAACGTTTATCAGAAAGGTGACCCCTCCCCCCCCACCACGTCGGACGTGCCCCTCGTCGGACCAACATATCGGATTTTAGTTTTAAAGGTATTCGTTTCCGCGGGTCAAAGATCGTCTGATTTCCGACGTGCCGATCGCACGTGTCTACATTCAAGGTGAAACGGGTAAAGACCAACCGACAAAGAACATCTGTTTTAAAGAAGAAAAAACACGAATCAAACATCTTGCCCCCGATCCCACGTTTAAAATCATTAAAAGAGAAATAGAAAAAAAAAAAAAAAAAAAAAAAATCGTACTATAAAGATTTCCCGCCCCTCCCCCAACCTTGATTCTTCCCTCGATCAAGACATAAAAGACACAAAAAAAGATGGAAAATTAAAATTAAGTTAAAAGGTTCCCTGGAGTGAAGCCATTTCCTCATTAGATCCGAGCGTACCGCCAAAATATTGTGTTTTTCCCTTCATCTTCTTCAAATCACAGAGTATACATCTATATATATATTAGATATATATACACGTATATACATGTCTCAGACTGCTAAAGCTTGCGTACATAAGAAAACCGGTTACAACATGGTTTGGAAAAGACCCAAAAAGTCTGCAACTACTGCATTTTTACACTCCCAAAAATAAAAAGATATATATATATTTATATATATATCGTTATATAGACAGCTCTCTACACAGTGGTGAAATATCGATTTACAGTTAGAAATGAACGGTGTCTCGTAGCCCCTGTAGAAGACCTCCATTTACAGTAGAATAAATATATTTTTTCGTGGGTTACTCTATGCTACTCATCCTGTAAATGACAAACTCTAAAGCGAAGCAGAAAGCGGAGAAAGCGAGTGTTGTGACGGCGGCCATTTTAAACCACTGTTCCCGGGGTTGTGGTTGAGTCTTCGGGGCGGCCATTTTATTTTTTGGGGCGGTTAAGTTTTCATTTTTTGTTTTTATTCGTTGTTGATTCGTTGAAAGACATAAGTGTATATTTTTTTAACCTAACCGATATTACTCGTACCCCCGTTTTTGTTTTACACATCTACTAAATTATGTTATGTTCTTTTCCCTCCTCTCCCTCCCTCCCTCCCCCTCTCTCCCTCTTCTTCACTTCCTGAAATGAGTTAAGCTCCAATGTGTAGAAGGGGGTCAGGGGAGGGTGAGGTATAGTGTAGGAGGGAGGAGGAGGAAGAAGGGGAGGAGTGGGAGGGTATGATGATGGATAAGGAGGAGGAGGAGGCAAGGGGTGAGGTATAATGTGAGGGGGAGGAGGAGGAGGGAAGGGGTGAGGTATAGTGTGGGGAGGAGGAAAAGGAGGAAGGGGATGACGATACTGGAAGAGGAGGAAGAGGGTCAGGGAAGGGTCCTAAGGACAGGACAGGGGTCGGGTGTCGGGTTGGTGGGGTGTGGGTGTCACAGGGTGTCACCCCCCCCCCCCCCCCCCCCCCAGGCGGTCGAGGAGACCCTCATCAACTCTTGATGTTGAACTTGATGTCGAATCGTCCCTGGAAGCGGTCCTTGTCGCTGTAGGCGATGTTTTCACCGAACACCTTGCATTCGATGCGGATGTCGGCATTCATGGTGAGGTTGACGAACTGCAGGGCCACTAGGGGCTGGAGGTAGTGGGGGTGCAGCAGCTTGCCGTAGTACGGGTAGTACTGCAGCGGGAACCCGCCGCCAATGCCATAGTACTTCACCTCACCCACCTTGCCGGCATCCTCCTCTCTCTGCAGGGAGGGGGGGGGGGGGGAAGGAAGTGAAAAAGGCGGGATGGTTAGCCCTCACAGCGTGTGGTGGCGCTAGTTATGGAGTTCACTGCAAATGGCCACTTTTTATGGCCACTGTTTCTTTTGAGAGACAAAAAGGGCGGGAACGTTAGCGCTTGGTGGCGGGGTGTGGTGGGGCTAGTAGGGACGTCCACTCTCAGCGGATGTGAGGGGAAGAGGGAAAAAGGCGGGATGGTTAGCGGTCGCGTCGTGCGGTGGGGCTAGGTGGGAGGTTCACTGTAAAATGGTGGGCGTTGTATCCGTTTCTTTGCGCGCTAGTTCGGTAGCGGGGTCTGGTTTAGACCGGTTTTGATACAAGTTGATGAGAAGACAAGGAAACTGGTTGTGTGCATTCTCATTGGTTGCACGACACTGTTCACTGTTTCACCGTATGATATTTCTACGTGTTTGAAGTCACGTTTTATACGTTACTTTTGTGTCACTGCAAGTGCTTGTCTATTATGAGAATCCTACTAACCTAGTGATTCTAAGTGCTTGGCACTTGGTTCTATGAACATCCTTACTGTACCGACAGCGATAAATTGTTGTTTCTTTTTTTTCTGACAAAAGCAATAAATGTAACTTTTTACATTTTTTTTTTCAGAAGCGGTATCATTAAAAGAAAAAAATCAAACCACACTAAACACACCCAACACAATAACAACATCGTAGGCCCCTCTCTTGTTTTACCGTAAAAAGTTCTGCCGTATTCTGAACAGTGTATTTGTAATCACAAACGCCGTGGCCTACAGCCGATGCACAACACTAGGAACTAGGGTTCTTCCTCTCCGATGTTTTCCTACGTCCACCAAAACTCCAGCGCTAGCTTTAGCATCATTAGCACACTTTAGCACCATTGTCGAGGAAAGATGAATCCACACAGAGCACGGCACACAGCAAACCACGACAATCAAACACTTACCATATCCTTAGATATCTAACGAACGAAAACAAAACATGCAAAACATCCGCAATAAAGTTAGTAACAGCACAAAACACAGGCAAAACCACAGCCACATTTCGACAAAAAACGTCAAAAGCATCTCAAACAATTAAACGTTAATATTATCTTCATTATATAACACAATGATAACTTGTTAGTCGCGGAATGACAGAACAGACCAGAACAATGTTAGAGCGCCCCCTAAGGCATGGGAGTAACAATACATACTAGGGGTGTAACGATACATGTATTTGTATTGAACCAAATCGGTACGGACGTCACGGTTTGGTGCATGGATTTACACAGAGAATACACAGTATAAAATTAAATAAAACTGGCGTGCAAATTAATTAATTTAATGCAGAACTAATATTTGATACGCAAGTTCTTCAGGGACAACTAATGGCACGTTTCCACCGGAAGGTGCGGGTCAGTTCAGTTCGCTAAGGTGCGGCACGGATCGCGTTTCCACCACCAAAAGTGGGCGTGACCCGGACTCGTCTCGCTGCACTCCTCCGTTGGGGTACTGAGACGCCTAAAAAGGGTGCCGGCAAGTTCGAGCTACACACGCCGTCCGTTGAATGGTCGACAGAATTGCACTTCCGTGAGAAAGGGGGCTAATAAACAAATACATTATCCGCAAGGTATTTCTGGACAACGGCAAAAGCTTTGTTTATTGAAGAAAATGTTAAACAAAAGTTTTCCGTCCTTCTTGGATGTCCTACATTGTTGATCTTTGGTCATTGCGCGCGTTCATCTTTTCCTTGGATTTATTGGCAGTCTACACTGTGTCGGGCTAGCCTGGTCCTACCAGCCTCTCGTACTTACTCTCGCAGGTGTCTGTTGAAGTTTAAAACTATTGGATCTGCCCAGTGCCACTCTGGATCTGCCATAACCAATCGCTAACATTTGGCCGGGAATCACGTTGCGCGCAGGCTGTAAGCAAACCAAACACCGTGCGTGAAGATGTCCGTCAACGAGAGCTGAATTTAACGTCACTGTTCTCAGCCACTCCCTCTGTTCGCTGATTGGACGCAGAAAATTTAGACGGAGAAAACCCACTAAATCGCAGACCCAGACCTAGTACTGAAGGGAAATTCAAATTGAGCGGAAGTACTTAAGCGGGCGGAGCCAGGCTAGTGTCGGGCTGCTATGAGGTCACAATGCTAACGTAGCTGACGCGGCTATCGCCATCCGGTTTAACCATAAGGGTACTGTCGGCCGTGGAAATACGAGACATAACTGAGCTGCGCCGAACAACTTCACTACTCCACCAAGCCACACCGAACCGACCGACACCCTCTGGTGGAAATGCGCTAATTCTGTGTACTTTGCATGTACTTTCATAAATAAGACATGCTGCATTTCTTGTCTTGCATGTCTTGACCTGTCTTTCAACAATAAGAATATTTGTTTGAATGAGCATTGGAATCGGACTCATAACTTTAGATACTTTCTTTTTAATCAAATCTGGACATTCAGAACATGAAGTGTCTACACCAGCCTCTACCCGGTCAGCCCACGAGTGGATCAACCATGGACATCGTAATCACTATACTATCCATACATAACAGTTCATTCTCCAATTAAAAGGGAAACGCATCGATTTGGATTCCTCCCAGTACACCCAGTAGGGGCTCCCACACTCTGAACCCCAGCGGGGGGTCCCCCACTTACCCTCACCCACACTCCCAGCTCTGGCCCCCAGGGAGGGGGGTCCCAGACGTACCTTGTTGGTGCAGTGGATGGGGATCACGTTGGGCTGCACCTTGTGGTGGGCCTCCTCAGGGATGCTCTCGTTGTTCAATGGGGGCTGGCGGGGAAGGGAAGGGGGGGGGGGGGGGGGGGGAGAATACAAGGTCAGAGTCACGGGTAAGACGGTATCGTGGAGTCTTTATCAAACCACTTACGGCAACGTGGCCAGTGTCTTATCTCACCCTTTTACACCCCCCCCCCCCTCCTCTCCCTCCTCCCCCCACACTGTACCTCACTCCTGTAACCTCCCACTCCTCTTCTTCCTCCTCCCTGACACACTTTACAATGCATCTTCCTCCCCCAACAGCCTAACTCACTCATGTACCCTCCTCAGTGTTTCCCCCAGAAAATGTCTAAGTCAAGGAAGGTGGTCAAGGAGCGGGCAGGGGGGGGGGTCTTCGGTGAGGGTTTCAGTTCAGACTATTATTTTGAACGGTATCACCAATGCATTATTTATCTTTATTTTTTGTACCAGATGGAAGTATCTTTTCTTTCCCTACGAGAGTTTTGTACTTATAGAGCTGTGTGTGTGTGTGTGTGTGTGTGTGTGTGTGTGTGTGTGTGTGTGTGTGTGTGTGTGTGTGTGTGTGTGTGTGTGTGTGTGTGTGTGTGTGTGTGTGTGTGTGTATATATATATATATATATATATATATAAGTGGTGCAACGGTTCACGGGTTACCCGTGACCCTTACTTATCAACCCTCACGGTTCGGTGATGCAAGTGATCCGCGGATCGGCTGATAAAAAAAAAAAGTTGTGCGTTCACGTGATCAGCGCATGTTTAAAGGACAATTCCGGTATTTACAACATCATCAAGTATCGTAGCAAAATACAGTTTCTGTCGTGTTTTATTTGGTGTTCCGTAAATCCCATTGAAATGGAAACCGGAAGCGGAAGCGAAATGTTTAGTTGTAGTCTTTTCGCTTGGTTCTCCGTATCAACAGTAGGGCTAGAACCGAGCGAAAAGACTACAACCAGCCCCCCTTGCAATGAGCAATGAGTCTTCCAACAAAAATCAATGGATTTACAAAATGCCAAATAAACACGACAGAAACTGTATTTCGCTACCATACTTGATGAAAAAAAAAAGAAGATGAGGATGTCTGCATTGCCTTGGGAGAGTGTAGACTTTAAACTCTCCCCAGGCAATGCAGACATCCTGAATTTAAAGTTGTAAATCCAGGGTTAGGGATTATTTACTATCCATGTTAAAAAGAAGGAATAATGCCTCAGATTGCAATTTTTTTAAATATTGACTTTGCTTAAAGGAAGCAGGATTATTACTTAATTTTTCACTTTATTTTGTTTTTACACATTTGAAGATTTTATTTAAAGTCTCATTTGTCTGGTTATCTTTTTTGTTGTTGTTGATCCGAAAATGATACGACCCGGGACTCAAAAACTGTGACACAATCCAAACCGTGAGTTTTGTGATAGATAGATAGATAGATAGATAGATAGATAGATAGATAGATAGATAGATAGATAGATAGATAGATAGATAGATAGATATATACACACACACACACACACACACACACACACACACACACACACACACACACACACACACACACACATATATATATTATACATTGGTAGTCAAGGCGGGGCCCTATTGTTCTTAAGGCTGCCGCCTTAACCAGACAGTGCTGGGGGAAACACTGCTCCTCCTCCTCCAGCACTATACCTCACCCCTTCCTGACCCTCCTCCTCTCCCTCTACTCACCCCTCCCTCCCTCTCCTCCCCCCAGAGGACACTCACCGTTGGCCTGAAGTTGACGATGCGGTTCAGCTGGACGATGATGCAGGGCTTGCCCTCCTTGAAGCCGAAGTCGGGGTCCTCCAGGCCGGAGCATTCGCCCAGCAGCGAGCGGGAGAAGCGGCATGCCTTGCGGACGCCAACGTCGCTCTCCAGCTCCCCGCGCTCACGGTACGCCGTCGGCTCCTCTGGAGAGGGGAGAGGGGGAAAAAGGAACGGGTGAGACAAGGAACAGACAGGAGGAGGGGAGGGGGTTCTGCGTTCCTCAAGGAACAGACAGGAGGAGGAGGAGGGGAGGGGTTCTGCGTTCCTCAAGGAACAGACAGGAGGAGGAGGAGGGCAGGGGTTCTGCGTTCCTCAAGGAACAGACAAACCAAGGAACCAAGGAATGGACGAGCCAAGGAACCAAAGAACGGATGAGCCAAGGAACCAAGGAACAGACAAGGCAAGGAACCGGTGAGACAAGGAACAGACGGAAGGAAGGAAGGAAGAGAGGAAGTAAGGAACGCAAAACCAATGGATTGACGAAGGAAGGAAGGGGCGAAGGAAGGAGCTAGGGCTGCTAGGCTAACCCTAGATTACGGGAAAAAAACATGATCATGATTATTTTGGTCAATATTGAAATCACGGTTTTTCCAAACGTTTTTGACTTTGAAAACATGATGCATTTATTCAGCATTTCTCTACAAAAATACACTTTGTAACTTAGAACTTTAAAATGTCCCCTTAAAAGAATACAAAAAACGTTCAAATAAAAATTGGCAAATAGAATATAATATACAAATATGGATCCAGCTGTGCAATTTCTTTAAAACATAGTTAATGAAATTTCTTTTTTGTTTAAAACTGATTATATTAGTTAAGAGATCGTTAGATTGATTAATTAATTAGATTAATTGCACAGCCCTAGAAAGAGCGAAGGAAAGCAGGAAGGAAAGAAGGAAGGAAGGAAGGAAGGAAGGAAGGAGAGAAATAACGACAGAAGAAGGGTTCAGTGAGGGGAGAGGAGCAGAGGAAGGGAGGACCTACCCCCCAAGTCACAGGAAGGAAAGAAAGAAAGATACAACAGAACGAGTGCTTAGTGCTGAGAGGAGAGGAGGGAGGAGAGGAGGAGAGGATCAGAGGAGAGGACCAAAGGAGAGGACCAAAGGAGAGGAGGAGAGGAGCGGATGAGAGAGTGGCAGAGGAGTTGCAGACTCCTACCTCCGCAGTCCAAGGAAGGAAGGAAGGAAGGAAGAGTGGAACAAAGGAAAGATACAACAGAAGAAGTGCTGAGAGAGAAGAGGAGAGAAGCAGAGGAGAGGAGCAGAGGAGGTTGCAGACCCCTTACCGCCACAGTCGTCATACTGCATCTGGTCCCGCTGGTTCTCCTCGTCGTACTTGGACATGAAGGTGCGGAGGCTCTTGGTGTACTGATTGTAGGAATCGATGTCCCGCGTGTTGAAGGACACCTCCGTCTTGTCCGAGCGGGGCATGTGGGAGAGGCCTGAAGGGGGAGGGGGCACAAGGGGAGGAACGTCATAGGAATGTTGTCGGATCGTCGTCTGGAACGTCATGGAAACGTCGTCAGAGCTTAATGGGAACGTCGTCAGAGCTTCATGGGAACATTGTCAGAACGTCGTCGGGAATGTCATGGGAAAGTTGTCAGAACGTTGTTGGGAACTTCATGGGAAAGTCGTCAGAACGTCATCACAACCTCCAAACCACAAACCATAAATCAGAGGTTTGATCAAGCTGGGGTCTGAATTGAATGCTCAACAGCCAATCCCAGGAGAACGGGAGCTGTTGATTAACGATTGAACCATGGTTCCTAAAATGCAAAGGAGGAAGTTGGTGGGAGAGTGGGGGAGGGAGGGTGAGGCATGTGAAGTATTGGTCAACAGTCAAAGGGGAGTGTTTAAGGTGAGGGGTGAGGACAGGGTGCAGTCATTTTGTAAACGCACATTTGTGCACACTGTCGTGCGCACACGTGCATTTGTTATTTTGTTTGTTGTTGAGAATTCCACTTTTTTTTTAAATATCGGAATAAGGTGGGACGAAAGCGATCCAACACTTTTGGACGTTACACTCCCAATGAGTAGAGGAAGTACCTCCATGATCAATGCTGCTGTGCTGTCAAAATAAAAGTCCTCTTGTCCTGGCCAAGTAATACAATTCAAACCCTTCAAATATTAACTCAGGCTCGCCTGCATAAACCGCTCACACCTTGCCCTTGGCCCCCCATAAACCTTTATTGTTTTACACCCAGGGCATCCTTGGGAACCGACCCTTATCTTAACCCTTATCTTAACACAAGGGCAGTGTTTTATTAGGCTCAAGTTGACCCCATCGCGAGTACTGCAGAAAACCGAGAGATCAAACTCAAATAAAGCTAACTATAAAGCTAACGCAAAAGCTAACGAAATTATGCTGATGAATGACAGACGCATCCGTCACTTAACCTCCACGCTAGCAAACACCAACCTTTGGTGAAATGTGCGTTCGAAAAATGTTTGCGTACATTTTTTTGCAAGATTTAAAACCACCTTCGGTAAATGTTCACTTTTCCTCCATGATAGTAAACAACAGTCGACACATCGCTCAAAATTCTGGCTGAACTCTTCCTATGGAAATAAAAGTCGCCATTTAAACGTGTTCCTCTTCCTAAGGGCTGCCCGCCGGGGAAGGAGCAACTCGGACCGTCTGAGCCCATCGGAATTCAGCCTCAGCTGAACTGCGCCTAAATGTGTGAAATTCAATACGGCTACGTTTAGCTCTCTCTCTCTCTCCTCTCCTCTCCTCTCCTCTCCCCTCTCTCTCCCTCCCCCCCCCCCCGACCATGCAGGCCTTCTGTCTCGGACAACACAGCAGAAGGCTAGCGTCGTAACCTGACCAGTCAGTCGTGCCATGTTGTCGTGTCGCCATGACAGCGGGCACGCCACCAGTGGGGGTGTGTGCTGTTTCCTGTCGCCTCCCGTGAAGATCATCGTCAGGAAGTAGGGAATCCCAGACGGCCTTCTCTCCGGAGGGTAACCAAGCAACCAGTGACACGATGAACAGACCCCGGAGAATACCACGGCCGGGAGTGCAAACATCAGGGCACACATGACGCTCTCAAGCGCTTTGAATAAGAGAAAAGCGCTACAGAAATGTTATGTATTATTATTATTAATAATTATTATTACTACTACAGGAGCGAGGGGAATGATGCGCAGGTGTCACGAATGAAACAGCTACCGGATAACGTTACTTTCCTGTTTTTTGCGGGTATTTTGTGCTCATTCTTCGGCGATATAATCAAAAGCAGCCTTTGGTAAACGTGCTTTCGGAAAATGTTTGCGTGTTTTTTGCGTGATTTAACCAAAAACAACCTTTGATGAACGTGAGTTGAGATATCTACCCAATTGAATTGTACGATTTAACCAGATTTCTTTTGCGATTTGGTTAAATCACACAGAATGAAATTTTGACCGAATTTTGCCAATTTCTTCCACAAATTCTATTTTCACACTCAAAACTGCACACACATTTTTGGCAAAGCCTGACCGATAAGCTCTGGACCCCGGTGAGGTCTGGATCTTTTACCTGGGGGGGCGACCCGGTCCTGCCAGGTGGGCTTGTAGTTGCTGAGAGTCATCAGCATGGCCTGGATGGTCCCCACAAAGACCCCCGCCAGACAGGAGTAGAAGATCACGTAGAAGGTCAGGATCTTAACTGTGGAGGGGGGAGAGAGAACGAGAGAGAGAGATAGAGAACGAGAGAAAACAAGAGCGACAGAGAACGAGAAAGAGAAAGACAGAGAGACAGCGTTAATATGATAGACTGGCTACGGCTGCAGTCATCAGACCGAGACGCCGGCCACCTGACTGGCTCTAAAGCCACCGTTCCGGACGCCGTTTCAGGCTCAAATCCCACCAGGAATGTCCCATGGGTTCAAATCCCCTTACTCTCCGGTGCTACGCTAGGCTAGGCTACCACTCAGCGTGCAGAGTGGCATGCGGAAGCAAAGATCTGTTGTTGTTCCAGTCGTGGTTGTGGTTATTTTGCGCTAGTTTGAGAGAATCTAATTCATGCGAAAAGCTAACATCATGCTAGTTCTGATTAATCCAACTAGAGTCACTAGAGTTAACTAGAGGCTAGCTAATCCAAAACCTAAATTGACAGAATCTAAGTCACTTTAAAAGTGTGTACAAATATTAGTGTGACTTTGATTCTGTCAATTTAGTTTAAAACACACTTTTTGGATTAACTAGACTCTAGTGAACTGTAGTGACTCAAATTGGATTAGCTAGACTATTTAATCCAAAACATGTTTTTTTTAATCTAAATTGATAGAATCGTGAAAGCTATCGTGATGGCCGCACTGGTTAATCCAAAACTGGTTTGAGGAGTGTTGCTACAACTTCTGGCACCGAGAGTGAAGACAACTTAAAGAAACACTCATTTAATGATTAAACCAACACACACACACACACACACACACACACACACACACAAATTCGCGCACACCGTGGCTCCGCCCCTTTTAGGTGACATCAAACCACTCGAGTGAATGGGAAAATTAGTCTCTCTCTCTCTCTCTCTCTCTCTCTCTCTCTCTCTCTCTCTCTCTCTCTCTCTCTCTCTCTCTCTCTCTCTCTCTCTCTCTCTCTCTCTCTCTCTCTCTCTCTCTCTCTCTCTCTCTCTCTCTCTCTCTCTCTCTCTCTCTCTCAGCAGGTGAGCTAGCATTCTTTGCTGCAGAGGCCAATGTCAACGGGGTCACGTCGGACGCGGTTCTTTTTGCGCCTCTGAGCTCGGTGCGCAGCGTCACGGTGGGGAACGCGGAGGAGGGGAAATCTCCCAAATCGCGGAGGTCATAATTGCCATGCAAGTGAGTTACAGGTAATATCGGCTGACGTTAGGCGCCGCAATGGCTCAGTTTATATAACCATATCAGAGTAAGAATCGATCAGAAAAGAGAGATAACCATTATAAACCAGCCAGGTTTGAGGAGGGCAGCCGAGATCAGAATCTGACGTCCCGCGCATGCGCGTGGTGGGACACGGTTCCAATGCATCAGCACTTTTGTGTCCTCCAAGTGCCCTCCTGATGACGTAACACCAAGTAAGACCCCCCCAGACCACCTGGAGGGGCTCACCTCGTAGCCCCTCCCCCCTCCATCGTCAATCGATAAGTGATACACTTATCGATTGATGATGGAGGGGGTCGATGACTCGAGGGGTCTCATTAGCCTCACTAATGAGACCCTTAACAGTAAAGTCTCGCTTGATTGCTCGGTGCCACGCGAAGTCACGCGAGTGGATGGAGTGAGTGACTGTAAAGTTTCGGTTGATTGCCCGAGATCGCGCAAAGTCACGCGAGAGGATGACGGTGAGAGACGTATACGCTTATCGATAACCACGATCGATGCCCTTGACAGCAATGTCTCGCTTGATTGCCCGGTGCCGCGCGAAGTCACGCGAGAGGATGAAGAAGGCGAGTTGACATTGAATCGGGAACCCAAGGACATCCAACACCGGATGAAACCGGAGAAACCAGTCAATGAATCGATTCCTTTGTCAACGCAGGATCGGGGCTGACATTTGATCATGGAAACACAGTCACTCTGACTGACTGCCCCCCCTGCCCCTGCCCCCCCCAGAGGGAGAGAGGCCCGAGTCTCCTTCCCCTCACCTTGGCGGGTGATGCATTTTTAACCCTTGGCTCGCGACAGCTCGATGGTTAAATGGCGCGCGTTCTGCGCACGCAGCGCGCGCGAAAGTCAAACACCTCCAGGATGAGAGAGGGGGGGGGGAAGAACTCAGTCCTTTACGTCCCCAGACCATTCCCAAAGCGACCGTCCCGATAGCGACCGGCACTGTCACGTCTCAACACCATCATCTAATCATAACGTGACTTATTATGGTCTGTGCACGAATCCCGTCCGTCACCTGAACTGTTAACACATCAACGCGTTGATTTCCGTGCGCTATTGGTACCAAACCAGTCCCGCGTCCAGTACCTGTTCAATGCCACTAAACCAGTAAAAGATCAGTTCCGCAGAACCGCGCGGCAAAGCGCCACGACCGTCGGTGCGTTCGAGGGCGACGCGGTAGCGACGCGACAAACGCGCACTGGCGTCTCAAGGACGCCGCGCACGAAATGCTGCAGAGGCGGAATCCAACAGGTGGAAATGCGACGGACCGGACACGTTCACGGCGGCGGCGCGGTACCCGGAGCACCGACCCCGACACCGGCACCGACCCCGAGGATCACCTCCTCCGCGTCCCCCTCCCCGCTCACCCGACGCCTTCGGACGGATACTCACACCAGCTCGACCCAGTGCGTCCCAGAAGCTCCCCCTTCTCGGAGTTCCACACGAAGCTCTTCCAGCCGCCGTCGTCCTTGTTTGCCGGCATGTTTCCTTTTTTTCGGTTTACTTCCTTTTTATTTTGACGGTTGGATTCTCTCTTCTTCTACTACTTCTACTACGGTTCCCTGTTCCTTGGTTACCGGTCCGAACGCGACGTCGATGCACGCGGCTCTGCGCTGAGGGGAGGGCGAGCCAATATATCCCCTTCTGCTCTCGCGACTCCGCCCGGAAACTCCCGAAAAGTTACCTACGGGGGGGGGGGGCGGGGGGAGGACAGTCGTCGTCCAATAGGAAGCGAGCAGGGCGCCGACGCGTCACGGCAACTGGCCGTGCGTAACGGCAGACGAGGAGACGTCTCTCTCTCTCTCTCTCTCTCTCTCTCTCTCTCTCTCTCTCTCTCTCTCTCTCTCTCTCTCTCTCTCTCTCTTTCTTCTTACCGGGAGCCTCACGTTCACACGTGAACACGCGCGGACCGTGTTGTGGTGTAAACATGCACCGTGTCCGCGTTCCAAATCGCATGCTTTTCCCTTTTTTTACTCTTTGCGTGTAACCGCTGCTGCCCCTTACAGAAGCACGTGCACGTAAACGTACCAGCTTCATGCGATTTGGACATAGTACAGGTGATGTGGCTGATCGCTCTGGACACACACACCTAAACACACACACACACACACACACACACAGCTGTATGAGTAAACACACACACACACACACCCACACACACACACACACACACACCCACACACACAGCTGTATGAGCAAACACACACGAACACACACCCACACACACACAGCTGTATGAGCACACACACACACACACACACACACACACACACACACACACACACACAGAAGCCTGTTGTGACCCCAAACAAAACCGCAACAGCAACGTTGACAACAACATCAACACACAACAAAACAGAACCCCCAGCGAGCTGAAACCGAGCTCCTCCCCACAGACACAGTGTGTGTGTGTGTGTGTGTGTGTGTGAACATGCGTGTGTGTGTGTGTCCATGTACATGTGTGAGTGTGCGTGTGTTAATGTACGTGCTTGTGCGTATGTGTGTGTATCCCAGTAAATGTCTGTGTCCATGTACATGTGTGTGTGCGTGTGTTCATGTATGTGCGTGCGCGTGTGTGAGTGTGTCCATCTACATGTGTGTCTGTCCATGTGCATCTGTGTGTGTACGTACTTGTGGGTGTGTGTGCTGGTATGGTAGTGTGTGTCTCCTGATGAGCAGAGCCAAATCACTGTTATGGCGTCGGGTTAATCACTGTTTTCAGAGGAAGAGGAGCTCTGCTCTTTAAATTGCAGGTTTCGCCGTGTGTAGTAATCTGGTCGCGGTAAGGTAGGGAGAGTTGTGCGTTAATGTGGGTAAAGTTATGTCTTATGACGGTGAGGGCCCCGGAGTTCTGGCCCCTGGGAACCGCAGAACGAAAAACATGGATTTTCACCCAGTCATGAGCTAGACGCATAAACACACATTCACCCATTCGTACACACATCGACCCATTGACACATACATTCACCGACACACAGTAACCCATTCATACACACATTGGCCCATTCATACACACATTCACATATTCATACACACATTCATCCATTAACATATTCACACACATATTCACCCATTCACACACACATTCATCGATTCATACACACATTCACGCACACATTCAACCACTCACCCACCGACAGCGGAGTTGACCCCTCAGGGCGACAGCCAGCTGGTCAGGAGCAGTCATGGTGAGGCGTCTCGCTAAGGGACACCTCGACACTCAGCTAGGAGGAGTCGGGGATCCAAATAGCAACCTTTAGGTTACCAGCCAACCCGCTCTAACTCCTGCACTGAGCCCCCCTCGCGATACACACATAAATGATGTCGCGGACGTTTGTTTTGATTCCAGGGCTTTAAATGACCCACACAATGAGCTGACTGTTGGCTAGGAAACCAACAGCCGAGCCATGACTGACTCTACTCTCACTTCAAGTAGAAGCAGTCACACCCCATTCCTTTGGCGTGCTACACATTGATTCAAAGACAGAACTTCCCCAATCAGAATGCATCATGGGAGATTTCTGCAAGGTCTTGCAGGAAAAAGACAGGGTTCCAACACCACAATGTCTCTCCCCTTAATGACAAATCATTTTACGCTCGATCAGCAATCGATCATTAACCAGGAAACAAGAGGTCATTCTCATTGACCTCCTGACCTTTGATGTGACCTCCTGACCTTTGATGTGGGAGGAGACCCAAAGCGACTCACAATATGTCCATTTGTCCGAAGAAGAAGAAGAAAGAGAAACAACAATATATCTCTGTAGGTACATTTAGGATGTTCATAGAACCAAGTACCATGCCCTAACAATCACTAGGTTAACCCATTCCCCGTATACAGCAGAGAGAGCTACACTACACCATTCTAAGTACTGTTTTTAAGTGCCAGGACGTACAAACATACAATACGTGTGTACATCAAGTGCAAGCACGTACAAACACACAATAAGTGCATAGGAGGTGTGTTTTCAGGAGAGTCAGGGAGGAGAAGGGGTGATGGGGGGTGAGGGGGGAGGGGGGAGGCTATGCAGAGTCCAGGTGAGCTCTGACTCCCTTGGGTGGGGTTGTAAGTTGGTGTTGGTGACAAGGGGAGCCGGTGTCGTCGTAGCCTAGCCTCAGACGTGAGCTTGTGTTTAATTATACTGACGGAAGTGGAATGGATTGTCTGACGGCGTTACGGTGTATACTTTAATGCCCTCTGTCCTGTGATGATAGCAGACGCTTTATGACTCCTACCTGCTCGGGTTTGCGTTTATTTATTGAGATATTTATTCACAGCGATTCTGAGGCAGACAATCAACAGTAAACTGCTGAGAGACAGAAAGAGAGAGAGAGAGAGAGAGAGAGAGAGAGAGAGAGAGAGAGAGAGAGAGAGCGAGAGAGAGAGAAGAGAGTGTGTGTTTTTGGGTGCATGTGTGTGTGTCCATGTACGTGTGTGTGTGTGTGTGTCCATGAACATGTGTGTATATATGTTCGTGTGTGCATGTGTGAATATGGGTGTGTGTATGGTTGAATGGGTGTATGAATGGGTGAATATGTGTATGGGTGTGTTAATGGCTGAAGGGGTGTATGAATGAGTGAATATGTGTGTGGGTTTATTGAATGTTACACCTCTCACATTCTCACACGTTGGGTGTTCTATGTTCTCGTTGATGTTGTTGTCAACTCTTCTGTTGTCGTTTTGTTTGGGTTCAACCGCTGTATGCCCCAGTGCTCCCAGTATAGACGCTATGGCACAGTACCACACCAGTAACCGCCCCACCACCACCAATGTCCCACTAGTGGCCTTCAGACCACCACAAAGTGGCCTTCTCTGGGGAACAACACAGCTCCTTAAATTAGAGAGAGGAATTCTGGCGTGTGTGTGTGTGTGTGTGTGTGTGTGTGTGTGTGTGTGTGTGTGTGTGTGTGTGTGTCTGTGTGTCTGTGTGTACTCTTAGGACTGTGTGTGTGTCTGCTGATCGCACGTGCAAGTGTTTGTTTGTGTGTGTGTGTGTTTAGCCATACCGCACTGTGTGTGTGTGTGTGTGTGTGTGCGTGTGCGTTTGTGTTTATCCATACCGCAGTGTGTGTGGGGGTGTATGTGTGTGTGTGTGTGTGTGTGTGTTCTATTTCGGTCGCCAGGGCACCGCGATGTCAACGGATCATTAACCCTGGATCATTCCAGCCCCACCACGCCGAGCGACACTCTGACCACGCCCGTTACCGGGGACAACGTAGACAGGAAGTTCCCCCCCCTCCCCGTCCCTGTAATACCAACAACACAACAATTCATTTCATGTCCCTTGCTGATACGCAAAGTGTGTGTATGTGTGTGTCTGTGTGTGTGTGTGTGTGTGTGTGTGTTTGTGTGTGTGCATCTGTGTGTGTGTGTGTCCATGTACGTGTCTGTGTGTATGTGTACATGTGCGTATGTGTATGTGTGTGTGTCCATGTTAATGTGTGTGTGTGTATCCATGTACGCGTGTGTGTGTGCATGTGTGTGTGTGTGTGTGTCAATGAACATATGTTTGTGTGTATTTGTGTGTGTGTGTCAATGCACGTGTGTGTGTGTGTGTGTGTGGTGTGTCCATGTACGTGTCTGTGTGTATGTGTACATGTGCGTATGTGTGTGTGTGTCCATGTTAATGTGTGTGTGTGTGTCCATGTACGCGTGTGTGTGTGCGTGAGTGTGTGTGTGTCAATGAACATGTGTTTGTGTGTATTTGTGTGTGTGTGTCAATGTACGTGTGTGTGTGTGTGTGGTGTGTCCATGTGCGTATGTGCGTGTGTATGAGTGTCTGTGTGTCCATGTACGTGTCTGTGTTTGTGTCCATGTAGACGTGTGTGTGTGTGTGTGTCCTTGAACTTGCGTTTGTCTGTGTGTGTCCATGTACACGTGTGTGTATATACAACAAAGCTAGCCAGTGTGAGATGTCGGTATGTCTTCCTCAGAGCCGTAGCTTTAGCCTCAGTGTTAGCTCTGCGTCGGTCTAGGAAACGGTTTCTCCAGTGTCTCAGAATCCCCGTGCCCTATCGTCCGCCGTGGCCCAGCGAGCCACGGAGCTGTTCAAACAGCCCAGATAAACTCTCAGGGTTTATCGCTGGCTGGAGTTTATCCCCAGCCTTTGGCAGATTGTTCAGTTCTTATGTTTATCTGGTCAACAGTAGAAACGTTGTGGAGGGATGGATGAACTGGAGAAGGGGAGGGAGAGGGAGTGCGCTCAGTGGAGAGCTGAACTCACCAGCACACACGTTGCAGTCTGTTGCCAAACACTTGGTTGATTTAAGAGACGGACTGGTGAAAGCCAGGGTGTAGAAACGAGTGAGGTCCCGACATTTTTTTAAATTATTATTTTACAGATTTTCTGGACGAGCAAAAGTCATACCAAATTGAGGCCTGCAAACACAACCCGAGCAATAAACTAACAACACACAAGTTAGCTAGAATTCAATAGTTGCCAAACATTCATCCATTCATTCACCCATTCACACATTTATTCACCGACAGCGGAGTCCACCCCTCAAGGCAACAGACAGCTGGTCAGGAGCAGTCTCGCTAAGGTATACCTCGACACTTGGAGGAGCCGGGGATCGAACCAGCAACCTTCCATTTACCAGCCGACCCGCCTCTACCTCCTGAGCCACATTCCGCCCGGTCCCTGTCAAAGCGCATGCTTCAGCGATAAAGGGAAACCAAACAGATCGGCATCGAAGAGGTCTGACGGTGTTGTTGTGTCTCTCTTCTATCTGGAGTTGTGCGTCATTTGACGCACAAGATATCAAGGTTTGGGACGCAAACTAGCATATCAGTGCGTATCAGGGAAAGGGACAAGTTCCCCGTAAATCCTCAACGCTGCCTTGAGGAGGGGGGGCTGACAGGATCAGATACCCCTGCTGTCAGCCTGTAGCCTAGCTAGCTGTGCAGCTAGCTAGGTAATGCCTGCACCGGACGGACAGCAGCAGGTCGGTACGCTACGCTAGGCTAGGCTATTTGCGGAGTGTGCGTCTTTCTATTTGTGTGCTTTTCGAATGTGGGTTGCAAGGGAAGATGGTAGACACACACTTTTAGAGACATGCGTAAACTTTTAGGCACACACACACACATGCACACTTTTAGACTCACACACACTTCTAGACACACACCAAGCACACTTATAGACAGGGTTAGACACACGGACAGACAGACACACACACACACACACACACGCACACACACACACACACACACACACACACACACACACACACACACACACAGGCACAGACACACCAACACATACACACACGGACACACACAGACAGACAGACAGACACACACACACACACAGACACACACACTCGTACAT